>NW_026040198.1:0-57228 GCF_023343835.1 Lagopus muta
AAACGTCCTGCAGCTCTGGAGGGGGAATGGGACCCCCGGTGATGCCCAGCAGCAGGCGGTTCTGACTCAGCCTCCGTTCTCAGCTGTAAGGTTTCGTTTCTGGTTGGTCCTGTGTGGAGCCAGGGTTCGGAGCCGCTGCTCCTTGTGGGTCCGTTCCAACCTCAGATCTTCTGTGATCTCATCCTCTCAGAGACTCTTGCGCCACATCCCTCGTGCTCTGTGCTGTGCAGAAATGTGTTTGCTCACGAGGGCTTTGTGGCGTGTGGGGCTGAGCCCCACGGGCTGCTCTTCAATGGGAGACAGCAGCGAGGGCCTGCAGTGCAGCTCCCTGGGAACAGATTGCTCAGGAATTCGTGTCGGTTCTGGAAAGGTTTTCTGGGGGTGGTGCACTGTTGTCTGGTTTACGTTTCCCAGCCGTGCTGCGGCACCAAGCACAGCAAACCTGGGAGGTGAGGAAGGTGAGGAGCTCCTGTCCTCCTGGGGAGGCTGTGGGCTCAGCTATTGCCTGCCAGAGGAAGCAGCTGGGGGAGAAAACTGTGTGAGTTTGAGGTAGGGTGGTGGTTGGGTTCACTTGCAGAGCAGCTTGTGCGTAAGGGAGCGCACTGCACTGCTCAGAATGGGGCAGCTGCATCTCAGATCAGAACCGAGCTCGTTTCTTGGAGGAGAGCACACAATATCCCAGCTTGTGTGCGGTGCAGTCGTGGCAGTTTGGGGCTGAAAGCATCTCTGCTGTAGTTGGGAAAAGCATGTCAGCATCCAGTGAGTCAAAGGAGAGTTTGGTGGTGGCGTGAGGTCCTGCAGGTTGGCAGAGCTGGGGCAGGGATGGTGGAAAACTCGCCGAAAAACCACCTGCTGGCTCTCTGTGCTCAGCACCTCCCTGCCTGGGTTTGTTTTCCTTAATGCTTCGTCCCTCCAGAATGCCCTTCTTCCAGTGGGAAGCCCAACCACGCAGATATCCTGCTTGTAAACCTACAGTATGTTTCAGAAGTGGAAATAATTAACGACCGCACGGAAACCCCTCCTCCTTTAGCTTCACTCAATGTTAGCAAGGTAAGAAGGTGACTGGGGTGGGCTGGGGGCTGCCTGCGGGCTGGGGGAGGCCGTGCTGGCAGCGCTGGGTTGGCTTTTAACTTCAAACCTGTGTCATTTGTGACTCCGTGCAGCTTCCATTCAGGGCTTGGGGGTCTGTGCGACCCGTGGGCTTCTGTGCTGTGGGGCTGCTCAGCCAGGAGGTGCTGTGGCTGTGGGCAGCGCAGGAGGGCTTCCCTCGAGGAGGGGCGCAGCTCAGGCTCTCTTTCTGCTCCTTGCCCTTTGAACTCTTGCCCCGCTCACGCAGCGCCTGCTGGCTGAACGCATCAGCCTGCATTCTGTGCTCCTGTGGGCAGGGAGAAGCCGTGGGAGGTCGCTGCCCTCTCTGCATGGATGCTGCTCGGCTTCAGGAGCAGAATGTCTGGCGCGGCCCCCTGGCGGAGGGGTGGCACAGGAGCTGTGAAGCCCAGCTGTTGGCTGAGGTTTGAGGAGCGGCTTTTTGTGCTTCCTCCTCAAAAGCAGGGAGGGCAGGTGCTGAAGGGAAGCTGAGCCCTTTGGGACGCAGCCCTGGGGGTTGCGAGGCCCTCGGAGGGCTGCAGGGGGGTTCCTCCTTTTCCCACCTGGAAGCTTCTCATGGCAGTGGCTGTGTCCCTGCGCCTGGTGGTGGCAGCGGCTGGACGTCCCCTGCCTGGCAGTTCCCCCTGCCTGGATGAGCAAGCGGACAGATTTCAGATGGCACAAATGCTGTGAAGATGCAGCTCTTCTGATGGCACAGAGGGACGTGGCTGGGAGGTGGGCAGCAGCCGACGTGGCATCGCTTCACATGTTCTCTCTTTGGTCTTCCTGGCACTGAAATCCTTGCTGTTGTGTTGGTCCGTGTCCCTCAGCGCAGGCAGTGCTGGAGCTGTGGGGCAGGAGCAGATGGGGGGGGTGGTGATGGGGGGGGTGCAGGGCTTGGTGCCCTGCAGTGCTGTGCTCAGCGCCCTGTTCTGCTCCTGGTGCCATGGGCTGTCCCAGCACTTCTGTCACTTGTGCCAATGGGGCCGGAGAGGGGCGGTGACTCGGTCATTTGTGCACGGAGCTGAGGAAAGGTGCCAGTGCTGAGTGGAAGTGAGGAAGCCGTAGGGGTGCTGCAGGCTGGGGGCTGGCACGTGGCACCTCTTGTTCTGGTCTGGCCGAGGCAAATGGGAGAGGAACCTTCGGGTCCCTTCCCTGCAGGGCATCGCTGTGCTGCCAGTGGTGTGGCTCACAGCTGCAGCCCTGGGTGCTGTGGGTCGCAGTGTTCGGGTGAGAAGGCAAAGTGAAGCTGTGCTGCAGGGGATGAGCAGTGTTTGCTGCAGGAAGTGCCCGATTCTCCCTGAGAAATTGGGCTTTTTGGACCCAGAGCGGGCTTGCAGAGGGGTCACTGCTGCTGTTTGGGATGCAGCGTTGTCAGCAGCGTGTTCAGTGTCTGCAGTGCTTCTCAGCTGCCAGGGTGAGGGTGAGAGGCTCCATGTGAGGGCTGAGGGGAAGCCCTGGACCTTTTGCTGCTTCTCCACGAGCTCTTGAAGGAGCTGGGAGCCTCCATGGCCTTGTGACAATGCTGGGCGCCCTGCTCCTTGCTCATGGCTGCTTGCGCTGTGTCAGCGTGAGCCCCAGCGGAGGCCTCTCTGCACATGGATTGTGTGAGGCCAGAGGGATTGCTGCTGCTGTTCCCAAAAAGCTGACTTTGTTGTTGTTGTTGTTACCTTTTTTGGGCTGCAGTAACTGCTCTGGGCTAAAGTTGCTCATACCTCCAAGCCTTGATGCTGTGGTCGTTTCGGACTCAGCTTGCCCAGGTTGTCGCACGTTAGCATGAAGGTGGCTGGGAGCTGAAACGGCACCTGATAATTGGGGAGAGGCAGAGGGGGCACACAGCCATCCTTGGGGGCGGTGTGGGGCGCAGGCAGCGTGTGCAGGATCTCTGTGCCCCCCCCCCAGCTCGCCAACAAAGCACGGATGGAGAAGGAGGAGAAGCTGAGCCAGGCGTACGCCATCAGTGCGGGGGTCTCCCTGGAGGGACAGCAGCTCTTCCAGACCATCCACAAGACGTGAGTCTCGGTGCCTCCCCCCCCCCCCACACCCACACTGTGCTTTTGGGGTCCCCACATGGCCTGGGGGAGGGGGGGGGGGGCTGCGTTGTTTGGTGTCACCCCCAAAAACCTGCGGGTGGTCAGCAGGATGCATTGGGTGGTGGAATGGGAACGGGGGGGGGGGGGGACACGGCTGGGCTGATCCTTCTGCCCCCCACCCCCGCAGCATTAAGGACTGTAAATGGCAGGAGAAGAACATAGTTGTGATGGAAGAAGTCGTCATCGCCCCCCCGTACCAGGTGGAGAACTGTAAAGGCAAAGAGGGCAGCGCGCTGGGGCACGTACGCAAAATAGTGAGTACAGCAAAACAGGGGGGGGCAGTGGGGGTCACCCCCCCTCCCCTCCTCGGCCGTGCTGAGCCCCTCCCCACCCACAGGTCGAGAAACACTTTAGAGATGTGGAAAGCCAAAAGGTAATGCAGCGTTCACAAGCACAGCAAACACAGAAGGAGAGCGCCCTGTCGTCCTGAGGCCTGCCGGCACCGATGTCCTGCCTGGGGAACGGGGCAGCTCGCCGATTCCAAACCTTAGACTTTAAACAAACAAACAAACAAACAAAAACCAACACACACACATAAAAAAAAAGAAAAAAAAAAAGAAAAAAAAAAAAAGAGAATAATTTAAAAGCTCATGCATTACTTGACTAACAGACTTTCTTTTGTCCGCCATGGTTTCTTTCCCATCGGCTGCTCGCGCTCGGTTACTTTTATTTTTGGACTCCCCTCTCCACAACCCCCCCTTTATTTTTCCAAAGGGGGTCCTTCACCCCCCCCCAAAGGGAGCAGCTCCCATTTCCTCCCCCCAGGACGCCTCCAAAAATAAAACTAAGCAGCAGCAGCCCCGAGCCGGGACCTGCGACCCGCAGGCTCCTCTTTTAATTTTGTTTGCACAGGGCAAGGCTTGAATTAGTCCTATTTTTCTTATCTTTAAAGATATATATGAATATATATTAAAATGTCCTTTAAATATTTTCTGCTTCCGGCAGTTCTCTTGGGATCATGGCAAAAAAAAAGAGAAGAAAACAAAAAACCCACAACAAAACCACCTGAATCCCCACGTTTTCACCCAAAGAGCCCAAAGTTCATTTCTGAGGGGGGGGGGGGAGGGGGGAGGTTCCTCTTTCTGTTCAATTTTCCCCATTTCCTTCATTTTTTACTGTCTATTTTTTTTTTGCCATGATTCTCCCCCTCCTCCCCCTTTGTTTTAATTTTTTTGGGTGTTTTTTTTTTTTTTTGTTCTGTTTTTAAAGAGAAGAAATGGCTCAAAAAAAAAAAAAAAAAGTTTAATTCAAGCCCTGCCTTCTGGAGTTTAAGAAGAAAAAAAAAAAAAAAAAACAAAGAAAAGGAAAAAAAAAAGAAAAAAAAGAAAAAAAAAAAAAGAAAAATTTTTTTAGTATTGTTTAGCAAAAAAAAAAAAAAAAAAAACAATAAAACCCGAGATTTTTTTAACCATCACCGGTGTGGCGATGTGGGTTTGTGAGGGGACACCGGGCCGCGCCGGAAGTCCTGCCCCTCGATTTCCGGCGGCGGGACTTCCGGCGCAGTGCGCAAAGGACTTCCGGCTCCTCCACTAGGCCTTCCGGTTTCAGGCCTCCCCGAAATGGCGGCGGGGCGCGGGTGGAGGCGGCGGGCGCTGCGGCTGCTGACGGCGGGCGGCGGGGTGCTGCTGACCCGCTTCCCTTTCTGGCACTGCTTCAGCGGGCTGCTGCTGTGCGCCGAGCGGGCCGACGGGCGGCGGTGCGGGGGAAGGGAGCGGGGGAGCGGGGAGGGTGAGATGAGCCGCGGAGGGCGGAGGGACGGAGTGGGGCGGGGGTTGAGTGTGGGGCGGCTGTTGGGGGGAGAGGGTGAGTGTGGGTGCGGTGATGTCTGGGGTAATTGCGGGTCAGCTGCGGGGAATTGGGGTAAGCAGGGGGCGTGGGGTGGGTGTGGGGCATCTGGGGGGTACGGGGGTGGGTGTGAGGTTGGTGGTGGGCGCTGCGATCAAGTGTGGGGCAGCCAGGGGAGACTGAATATGGGTATGGTGGAGTGTGGGGCAGGTGGGGTGGGATTGGGGGAAGTCAGGAGTCTGGGGTGGGTGGGGGGCATCTGGGGGACACTGGGGTCACTGTGGGGAAGCTGGGTACAAGGCAGCTGGCATCGTTCTTGGAGGGGAGGCATTGGGTTAAGTGTGGGTTAGTTGGGGGGCACTGCGATTGGTGTGGGGCGGTAGGGGTTCTGGGTTGTGTATAGGGCACCTATGAAGCAACCTAGGGGCTGCTATGGGGCATCTGGAGTTTAGTGTGGGACACCTAAGGGAGTGGGTGTGTGGGGCTTGGATTAAGTAAGGGGGCAAAGGTTGCTGTGGGGCAGCAGAAGGATCTTGGGTTGGTATGGGGAGTGGGAGTTGATGGTGCAGGCGTGGGGCAGCTGTGTGCCATGAGTTAAGCGTGGCAAAGGAGGGGCTGAGGGTTGCTGTGATGCAGCTGGAGGAGCCTAAGTGTGGGGCAGCTGGGGTTGGGGCATGGGGGATATGTGGGGGGCAGGATGCTGGCAGAGCCCTGGGGCCGAAGAGGCCGCGATTGGTGTGGGGCCATGGATGCTGATTAGCGTGGGGCAGCTGGGATTCTCCAGAGGTAGCATTGGGGGGCTTGGGGCAACCGTGGGGCTGGGGGTCTTGGGGCAGCTGGTGGCTCCGGCGGTCGTGTAGGGCTCAGGAATGGAGAGCTGGGGGGAAGGGAACCCTTGGAAGGGGGCGGGGTGTGCAGATGTGGCGCAGGGATGGGAGCAGGGGGGTGCCAGCGGGGCTGGAGCTGCCGTGCCCCCACCCCCAGGAAGCCTGACATCCCGGTGCCATACCTGTATGTGGACATGGGGGTGGCCGTGCTGTGTGCCAGCTTCATGTCCTTCGGGGTGAAGCGCCGCTGGTTCGCCCTGGGGGCCGCCCTGCAGCTCGCCGTGGCCACGTACGCCTCCCACGTCGGCGGCCAGGTGCACTACGGCGACTGGCTGAAGGTGAGACCCCCCCCACGCACCCCTTAGGGACTCCCTTCCCATCCCCGGGGGGCTCAGCGCTGACGGTGGCCCCCCAGGTGCGCATGTACTCCCGGACCATCGCCATCATCGGCGGTTTCCTCATCCTGGCCAGCGGTGCAGGCGAGTTGTACCGGCAGAAGCCCCGCAGCCGCTCTCTGCAGTCCACAGGCCAGGTCTTCCTGGGCATCTACCTCATCTGCCAGGTACGGGGGGCACCGGGGGGGCGGGCGGCGACGGCACCGAACCCATCCCACAGCCACAGCCCCTCTCCCGCAGGCCTACTCTCTGCAGCACAGCAAGGAGGACCGGCTGGCTTACCTGAACCACATCCTGGGGGGGGAGCTGACCCTGCAGCTCCTCTTCGTGCTCTACGGCCTCCTGGCTTTGGCCTTCCTCTCCGGTTACTACGTGCGGGTGGCGGCGCAGGTCCTGGCCGTGCTGCTGCCTCTCGCCATCCTCCTCATCGATGGCAACATCGGTTACTGGCACGAGGCGCGGCGCGTGGAGTTCTGGAACCAGATGAAGCTCATCGGGCAGAACGTGGGCATCTTCGGCGCCGTCGTCATCCTGGCCACCGACGGCTGAGCAGGACTTGGGGACGGCGCAGAGGACGGCTTCTTTTGGCTTATTTTATTGGAAGGATTGCTATTTATTATTAATTTTTTTGTTTTTTAAATATGTAAATATTTGATAACAGGACGAGGTGGTGGCTGTGCCCTGCTGCAGGGGGGGGGGGGGGGGCTCCCAAGAGGCCTAAAATCCCCACTCCCCCCTTTTTCTGGACCGGTGGAAGGAGAAATCCTTGTGCTCCGTCGGGTGGTGCCTCATTGGGGGGCGCTGTGCCCCATTATGGGGTGCCCCCCTCCTCGAGGTGGGGAAACGGAGGCAGGGGGTGCCCTGGGGGGGGGGGGGGGGGCGGCTTCCCTCTTCGTGCTGCTGGGCTTCTGGCTGCCGCAATGGGGGTGCGGGGAGGGGCTGACCGCGTCCTCCCTGTCCCCACCGTCCCTGTCGGCTCATCGGAAGCGCGTGGGGCCGAGCAAACAGTCACTGCCGGGGCTGATAGGGGCTGATAAGGGCTGCGGGGCCCTTAATGCGTCTCCGGCGGAAAGAGCAGGGCCATAAAGAGCGGGGAGGCGGCAGCGCCTGTTTGCTGTCCCTGCACGGAGCGGGGGGGGGGCCGCGTCCCACCTCCCCCCCTCCCCACAGCCCCGCTGCCCCGCTGCCGGAGCCATCGCGTGACCTTTGGAAAACGGCTGTTTGCTGTCACCTGGGGGAAATAGAGCAGAAACGTCGCTTCCGTCTCCCCCCCCCCCCCCCCGGTGCTGGGGTCGGTGCTGGGGGGGCCACGTAGAAGCTGGCCCGACCCCCCCCCTCCGCCTGAGGACATCGGCGGTGCTTGGAGCGGCGCTGCCTCTCTCCCGGTCCCTCTGGGGGTGATGGGGATGGGCGGCAGCCCTTGTGCCCCCCCTCGGGTGGGATGGGGGTCCGGCAGTGCTGGATTCGCCCTCGGTGTCCCCGGCACGCGGCTGCACCGATCCAATTCCCCTCAGGGGACGTGAAAGGTGACATCGAGGCGGTCGATGCCATCCGCGGATCACAGCTGCGGCCCCGCTCTGTGCGTGTGACACGGAGCGCCTTTGGCCACCTCCGCGCCCGCGGCTCAGCGTGGCACCAAACGAGCCCTGCGGGATGCGGGGCGACGCGTGCTGCTCACCGGGCTGCGCGCAGCCGTGGGGCCGGGAGCCCCGTGGTGGCAGCGCCACGAGCTGAGCCCATGCTGCTGCTTGGCCGGGTCACGGCAGCGCGGCCGCGTCCCCTCCTGCCGGGCGTTCAGCTCAGCCAGCACCGCGTCCCCGCATCCCATCCCTGCTGCTCCCCATCCAGAGATACAGCCTTGCCCCCCCCTCCCCCCCCCCCCCCGATTTGGTTCTGTTGACCCCCACGTCGTGCGTCACGGCCCCAGATGGGTGATTGCTCGTTAATACCAAATCCATAACGAATTAACGCGGGGTGGGGGGGGCGAGGGGGGAGCAGAAAGGGCAGCTCATCCATCCTGCCGAGGTGGCGGCAGTGATGAAGTGGCGGCGCTGCGCGGCTCCGTGCTCTGCTGGGTGCCGGGGGGGGGGGGGGGGGGGGGGGGGAAACTGAGGCAGCAGAGGCGCTGCGCGCTGTCCTGCCCGCTGCCCCAGGGCTGGCCGTGCCCGTTGTCCCTCTGTGTGATTGATGTCCCCCTGTCTGTGTGCCGCTGTCACCTCCTGTGCCTCTCAGGGGTGCTGTGGCTTTGTTGGTACTGTGGCTGGGTCCCTGTGCCTCGTTTGTGCCTCGTTTGTGCCTCGTTTGTGCCTCGTTTGTGCCTCGTTTGTGCCTCGTTTGTGCCATGTCTGTGCCATGTCCATGTGCCACGTTTGTGCCACATCCATGCTGTGCCCCTGTGCCACATCTGTGCCACATCTGTGCCATGTTTGTGCCTTGTTTGTGCCACATCCATGCCGTGTCCCTGTGCCATATCTGTGCCATATCTGTGCCACGTCTGTGCCATGTTTGTGCCTTGTTTGTGCCACATCCATGCCGTGTCCCTGTGCCATATCTGTGCCATATCTGTGCCATGTCTGTGCCATGTCTCTGCCATGCTTGTGCCGTGTCCCTGTGCTGTGTCTGTGCCATGTTTGTGTCATGTCTGTGCCACATCCATGCTGTGCCACGTTTATGCCACGTTTGTGCCGTGTCTGTGCCGTGTTGGTGCTGTCCCTGTGCCGTGTCCCAGCACCATGTCTGTGCCATGCTCTCTTGTCCCTGTGCCACATCCCTGCCATGCTCCTGTCCCATGCCTGTGCCATGTTTGTCATATCTGTGCCATGTTGGTGCTGTGTCTGTGCCATGTCCCTGTGCCACATCTATGCCACATCCCTGTGTCCCAGTGCCGTTTTTGTGCCATGTCTGTATCATGTCCCTGTGCTGTGTCCCAGTGCCACATCTATGCCATGTCCCCATGCTGTCCCTGTGCCGTGTTCCTGTCCCCAATCTGTGCCATGTTTGTGCCATATGTCTGTGCCACATCCGTGCCATGTCCCCATGTCACAGCCACATCTACGTGCTGTGTCACCTCCCTGTGCCGCATCCTTGCTCCGTCCGTGTGCCACGTCTGTGCCACCTCCATGCTGTATCCCTGTCCTTTACCTGTGCCGTGTCCCTGTGCGGCGTCTCTGTCCTTTGTGCCACGTCCCTGTGTCCCATCTGCACCCCCTCCCTGCACCGCGTCCATTCCGTGTCCCTGTGCCACATCCCCACGTCCCACGGTGCCACATCTGTGTGCCATTGTCCCCCACACCTTTCACCATTCCTCCATCCGTGCGCCACACCGGGGGGGGGGCACCGAGAGTGCAGCAGAGCCAGAGGGGGGGGGGGGGGCTGCGGGGTCCTCGCTGTGTTGGGTCGAGGGAGGGAGGGAGGGAGGAGCCGGGCCCCCCCGGAGGCTATAAAAGCAGGGAGGGCACGGCGGCTGGCTGGCGTCCCCTGTGCTGTCACCCCACTGCCTGGCACTGTGAGTATGGGGGCAGATGGGGGGGCTGCCGGGGACGGAGGGGTCCCTGGGGATGGGGATGTTGGGGGGGGGTCTGTGGGATGGGGAGATTGTGTCCTTGGGGGTCTGTGGGGGGAAGTTGTCCTATGGGGGAGATGGGGGTCCCGGGGGTGGGAGCGCAACCTCGAGTGGGTGCTGGGTGGGGGAGGAGTTTTGCTTTTGGGGGGGGGGTCTTTGGAAAAGGTCCCCTCTGGGGGGAAGGGGTCCATTTTGGGGGGGTGTCTTTTTTTTGGGGGGGGGATCCCCTTTTCGGGGGGGTCCCTTTTGGGTGGGATGTCCATTTTGGGATGGTTCCCTTTTGGAGGGGGTTCCTTTTGGGGGTGTCCCCTTTTGGGGGGGAGGTCGCCTTTGAGGAGGGGTCCCCTTTGGAGGGTGTCCATTTTGGGGGGTGTCGCTTTTTGGTCACTTCTGGGGGGATGTCCCCTTGGGGGGGGGGGGGGGTCCCTTTTAGAGGGGGTCCCTTTTGGGTAACAAATCCCTTTTTGGGGGAGTGTCCCCTTTTGGGGGGGGGGGGGGAGGAGTGTCCCTTTTGGGGAGGGTCCCTTTGGAGGGTATCCTGTCCCTTTTTGGGGGGTGTCCCTTTTGGTGGGGGATCCCCTTTGGGCGGCTGTCCCCATTGGGGGGGGGGGGGTCCCCCTTTTGGAGGTGTCCATTTGGGGGTGACAGGTCCCCTTTGGGGGGGGTCCCTTTTGGGGGGTGTCCCGGTGAGGAGGGATACATCCACACCCTGTGAGGGATCCCAATGGGGGGGTGGAGGGGACAACACGGAACCGACAGAGCAGCTTCGGGTCGGATGGAACCCCGAGGGTCGCGGGTTCCTGGAGGGGGGGGCGGGCACCGCTCTGACCTTTCCCCCCCCCGCCGCCCCCCTCGTTGCCATCCGTCCCAGATGCCTCTGGCTGCGCTCCGCCTCCTGCCCGCCTTGGCGCTTTGCGCGCTGCTCTGCGCGGCCGCGTATCCACCGAAACCCGAAAACCCCGGAGACGCGGCGTCGCCCGAGGAGATCGCGCAATATTTCTCCGCTCTGCGCCATTACATCAACCTGGTCACGCGGCAGCGGTGAGCGCCGTGCGGGGCCGTTTGCGCGCTCACGGCCGCCCGTTTGCACACCCGCACAGCCGGGCGCGCCTGCGAGCTGCTGGGCTCCCCTTGGCACACCTGCCTGCTCCCCTTTGCGCGTCCCCGCGCTCCCCGTGCACGCTTGTGCCCCCCCCCCCCCCATTTGCACACCCACGACCTGTCGTTTGCAGCAGAACCGCGTGCTCCCCTTTGCACACCCGCAGGCTCCCCCTCGCTTGTGTGCAGCCGTTTGCACAGCCGTGCGCTCCCATTTGCACACCCACACGCACAGACCCCATTTGCACACCCACCCCGCTCCCATGTCCACGTCCTGCTTGCACCCCCCACGCTCCCGTTATTTGCACACCCATGCAGCCCTTTGCACGTCCCCACAGCTACGGGAAGCGCAGCAGCTCCGTGCCTGCAGTGTTGGTGCAGCCTATGGGTCCCCGCAGCCATGCGCCGTGGTGAGCATCACCTCCCCCCCCACCCCCGACCCCCCCGACCCCCCAGGCCGTGTCCCCACACGTAACCCCTGCTGTCCCCACAGGTCTGACATCGACGATGACTCCGCCTGGTGACCCCCATTACCCCAATCCCCCCCCCCAACCCCCCCACCCCACAAATTGTCCCCATCTCTCCGTGTTGCTCCCATCTGAGTTGAGGGTGCAGCACTGGGGGCTGCATGAGCACTGCATGGGGGGACCCCCAGAGCCCGGGGGTGTCCCGTGAACGAGGGGGGGGCACACAGACACACAGACACACAGACACACAGACACACAGACACACAGACACACACACAGATCCCATCTGCTGGGGGGGGGTCCCGTGTGGCCCCCACACGCTGCTGCCAGTGGCAATAAAGAGCATGATGTGGGCACCAGTGTGGCTGTGTGTGCTGAGGGGGGGGGGGTGGAAATTAGGGAGGGGGTGGGGGGGGGGGAGGGGGTATAGGGATGGATGGGGGGCAGAGGTGGAAGGGATGGAGGAGGGGATGTGGAGGGGAGGGAGAGGATGGAAAATGGGATTTGGGGATGGGGGGATGGAGGAGAGGATGGGGGGTTTGGGGGGGGAGGCTCAAATGGGGATGGAGGGATGCAGGAGGGGATGGCAGTGTGGGGGCAGGGAAGGAGGGAGAGGGTGGAAAAAGGGATGGAGGGATGGAAAAGGGGGGATGGAGGGACTGTGGTTGCACAGGTTGGGATGGCAGAGAAATTGGGGGGTGGGAGGGGTGGATGGGTGTAGGGATGGATGGGGGCAGAGATGAAAGGGACGGAGCCGGGGATATGGGGGGGTGGAGGGGATGGAGGGGGGGATGGAGGGGTGCAGGAGGGGACGGGGGGGTGTGGGGCGCAGGGAAGGAGGGAGGGGGGGCAGGGGTGGAAAAAGGGATGGAGGGATAGAAAAGGGGGGAGGGAGGGATGGAGGAGAGGATGGGGGGATGCAGGAGGGGATGACGGATAGAGGGATGCGGAGGGTGGAGGGATGGAGAAATGGATATAGGGATGGAAAGGAGGATGGGGGATGTGGGGGGGACTCAGGTGGGGATGGAGGGATGCAGGAGTTGGTGGGAAAAGGGATTTGGGGATGGAGGGGGGGATGGAGGGATGCAGGAGGGGATGACGGACAGAGGGATGCGGAGGGTGGAGGGATGGATAGGAGGAGAGAGGGGTGCAGGAGAGGATGGGGGGCGTTGGGGGGTGCCGGCATTGAGCTGCACTGGTGTGGAAACTCGGGAGGGGGCGCTGGGTGCACTGAGCGGGGGGGGGGGCACACAGGGGTGGGTGAGGGGTGTGCGCTGTGTGGGGACACGGGGGGCGCGTTGGGCTGTGAGGGTGCTGGGGGGGGGCAGTGGTGTGGGTGCTGGGCTGCGCCGTGTGTTGGCTGCCACGTGTGCTGTGCTGTGGGGTCCCTGGGGGGGCTGCGGCCATTGGGGGCTGTCTGGGCTGAACCCCCCCCCCCCCCAAGCCCCTCTGAGCCCCCCACCCCAAACCCCTCTGACCTCCCAGCCTGGCCATGTCTCAATGGATGGCCACGTCTCAACTCACAGCCACAAGTGGGGGGTTCCAGCTGCTGCCCCCCACGCTGCCTGCAGCCATTCGTTCACCTCCTGCCCCCCCCGGTGTCCCCCTGTCCTGCTGCCGTCTGTCCCCCTGCCATGGCTGCACCCTCTGTCCATCCGTCCCTGTGTTGCTGTCTGTCTGTCCATCCCCAGGACAAAACCGCTCTGAGGTCAGCAAACACCCCCTCGCCCCCCCTCGTACCCCCATCCCTAGAGTCAAACATTAACCAGGGCACCGCGAGGGGCCAGCCGTCCCCATCCCCCCCCCAACCCCCTCCATCCCTTCTCCCCGTGCCCCCCATCCTCCCTGGCAACGCAAATGGGGTGACATCAGCAGGGGACAGAGCCTGGGGGGGGGTGGGGGGGGTGGGATATAAGGGCAGCTCTGCACAGCGGCGGTGCCACCAAGGGATCGGAGCCGCCACCAGTGCTGCCATCGTGTCCCTGTGCCACGTCCTGAGGAATCAGGTGAGCAGCAGAAGTGGGGCAGAAATGGGGCAGAAATGGGGCAGAAATGGGGCAGAAATGGGGCAGAAGTGGGGCAGAAATGGGGCAGAAATGGGGCAGAAATGGGCTGCTGAGCAGGGAGTGCAGGCACGAGGTGTGCAGGGCCCAGCTGACACCACGCTGCTGCGCTGCAGCCATGCCATCCCACCGGGCTGCGCCGCTGCTGCTGCTGGCCTGCAGCCTGCTGCTGCTCGCTGCGCCCCACGCCACCGCCGGCCCCTCGCAGCCCAGCTACCCTGGGGACGATGCTCCTGTGGAGGACCTCATCCGCTTCTACAACGACCTGCAGCAGTACCTCAACGTGGTCACACGGCACCGGTGAGCAGCAGGGTTGCAATGCTGTCCTACTGCAATGCTGTCCTACTGCAATGCTGTCCTACTGCAATGCTGTCCTACTGCAATGCTCTCCTACTGCAATGCTGTCCTATTGCAATGCTCTCCTACTGCAATGCTCTCCTATTGCAATGCTGTCCTATTGCAATGCTGTTCTATTGCAATGCTCTCCTATTGCAATGCTCTCCTACTGCACTGCTGTCCTATTGCAATGCTCTCCCATCACAACACATCCCTTTTTGCAACACCCCCACCATTGCAACTCTCTCTTGCAATGCCATTTCCCAAAGCAAATTGCCCCCCTTTGCAATGCATTCCCCATTGCAATCCTCTCCTTCTTGCAACCCACTCGTCTGCTTGCACTTGCTGCAATGCTCTCCCTCCTGCAACCTGCTTGCCCACTGCACTCAGATCCTTGCTGCAATGCTTTCCTCATTGCAGCATGCCGCCCCGTTGCAATGCACCTCCTGTTGCAACATGCTTTCCTCTTGCAGCTGCCCCACTTTTGCAATGCCAGCCCATTCCATGCTGCAACCCAGCCCCCCTCACTGCAACCCATCCAGCTGCTGTGCCACCACCCCTGTTGCAACGCAACTCCTGCTGCAAAGAGCTTTCCCACTCTTGCAAGCTCCTGATTGCACTTCCTTGTTGCAATGCCTTCCTTGTTGCAACGCCTTCCTTGTTGCAACGCCTTCCTTGTTGCAACGCCTTCCTTGTTGCAACGCCTTCCTTGTTGCAACGCCTTCCTTGTTGCAACGCCTTCCTTGTTGCAGTGCCTTCCTCCTTGCAATGCACAGCTCCCTTGCACTGTGCTCCCTGTTGCAGGTACGGCCGGCGGTCCAGCAGCCAGGCGCTGTGTGAGGAGCCCATGGGTGCTGCTGGGTGCTGAGCGCTGGGTGCGGTGCTGACTGCGTGGCCCAGCACTGCCTGGGGGGGGGGGGGGGGTCCTGCAACATCTGCAGCCCCTCAGCCCCCCTCACATTGCCCCCAGACCCCCAAAATAAACCTCATTGCAGCCACCTCCTGCTTCTGCCTGGTGCTGGGGGCGCTGGGAGCTAGGAACGGGCGCAGCAGGGTGTGCAGTGGTGTGCGTGCAGCTGTGTGTGAGCATGGAGAGCAAGGGTGCAGCTGTGCTGCTGTCTGTGCCCAGCGAGCACGAGGTGTGTGCACAAGTTGTGCACTGTGCGCACTTAGCATTGCACTGTGCACACACAGCATTGCACTTTGCACACACAGCATTGCACTGTGCACACTTAGAATTGCACTTTGCACACTCAGCATTGCACTGTGCACACTCAGCATTGCACTGTGCACACTTAGAATTGCACTTTGCACACTCAGCCTTGCACCATTGCTCTGTGCACACGCGTCCACCAGTCTTTGCGGACGGTTGGAGCTCCTCCCTCCGGAGCCGCTCTGCACTGCGCTCTCTGTGGTCCGAGGTCCTCCAGGGGGTGCAGCGGCGCTGTACGTCCACCAGGTGGCGGTACAGAGCACTGCGCATGCGCAGACCCTGCCTCAGTTTCCCCACCCGACCCCACCGGGTTGGGCTCTGCACTCATCTCGGTGCGCCCCCCCCCGGGTCCTCCCCCCCCTCCTCCCCCACATAGCAATGACCCCAATGAGGACCCCAACCTGTAATTAGCCCGCAATTAATGACCCTCAGTGGTGCTGCTGGGGCTGCTATGGGGGGATGTGGGGACAGGGGGGGGCGCCGTGCTGCATCTCTGCATCCCCTCTCTCCCCCTGCCCCACCCTGGGGGGACACCCGGGGGTCCTCATGTCCCCGTGTTCCCAAATCCCTGTGTCCCCACATCTCAATGTCCCCATTTCCCCACGTCCCTTTTCCCACACCCCCGTCCCCACGTCCCCCCATCCTTGGCTCTCCCCTCTGTGCCGCTTTTGTGCCTTTTCTTAAAGTGAAAGAGAAGAAAAGCAGCTCCCGTGTCCCCAGACCCACAGAACTGGGGCAGCGCAGGGTGGGCACGGTGCCACCCGTGTCCCTTCCACCCCCCATGCGCGTCCCCCCGCCACGACGTCCCCTCTCCCACCGATGCCTTTATCCCTGAAAATGCATCTTTGGCCCCATTTTAGCACACAGAGGGGTTTGTGGGGCTGGGGAGGGGTGCGTGGGGGGGTCACTTTGTGTGTGTTTGCACACGTGTGTGCAGTGCCCTTCCCCCTGCAGCCAGGAGATGTCAGCACAGCTGCAGGCAGCGGAGTTGGGCTGGGTGTGAGGGTGTGCACACGCGTGCTTGCACAGTTTGCACACGCAGATCCGTGCGTCCCCCCCCTTTGCACAGCTGCACACATGCCCTGCATGCACCATCCGTGCACGCTGCTCTGTGTCCCAGCAGCACGATGTGTGTGCGGGGGGGGGGGGGGGGGATGACACAACAGGAGGGGGGGGTGCTGCCCCACGGGGTGCAAAACTGCTGGCTGCAAGCCAGCGTCTGTAAGCCGCTGCAGCGATAAGCTGCTCTGCCCCCTAAGCCCCCGATCCGACAGCTTGGGGGGGGGGGATGGGGGTCACACACACACACGAGGTGCTCTGCATCCACACCACCCCGTCCCCGAGGTGCTGCATCCGAGCTGCAGCGCTGCCCCGCTGCAACCATGTGGGCCTCGCCGCTGCTGCTGCTGCTGCCTCCGTGCCTGGCCGTGCTGCTGCTGGGGCTGCTGGCACAGCGCCTGCTGGGTTCTGCTGGGAATCCCTTTGCACACCCAGCCCCCCGATCCCCCCGGCCCTTGGTAACGGACCAGCACGCCCGTAACAGAGTGCTGAGGAGGGGTGAGTCTGTGTGTGCGTCTGTCTGTCCGTCTGCCCATCCCTGCAGGCTCACGCTGTGCAGTTGCAGTGTGCGTGCTGCGTGTGAGCGCGGCGCCTGCTGCAGCCATGCATGCAGGGCAGCGCGTGGTTGTGAGCTGCGTGCTGCACCGGTGCACATTGCACAGCTCCATATTGCATGCTGCATGGGTGTATATTGCACACTGCGCAGATCTGCACTGCATGCTGCACCAGTGCACACTGCACAGCTCCATATTGCATGCTGCATGCGTTCATCTTGCATGCTGCACAGACATGCACGGCATGCTGCACCAATGTGCACTGCACGTCTGCATATTGCATGCTGCATGCGTGTATATTGCACGCTGCATGGGTGCACACTGCACATTTTATGGGTGCATACTGCACGCTGCGTGGCTCCATACTGCACACTGTGTGGATGTGCACTGTGTGCTGCACGAGTGCACGCTGCATGGCTGCATGTTGCATGCTGGGTGGATGTGCACTGTGTGCTGGATGAGTGCACGCTGCACAGATGCATCTTGCACACTTCATGAGTGCACACTGCATGCACTGTGGATGTGCACCGCATGCTGCATTGGCGCACACAACGCGGGTGCAAACTGCATGCTGTGTGGGTGCACGCCTCCTGCTGCTGCATGCAAGCAGCACAACGCTCCTCTCTCCATGCACAGGGTTCAGTGCTGCACGCGTGCCGCAGGATTTGGATGCTGTTGTCATCGGCAGTGGCATTGGGGGGCTGGCAGCTGCGTGCATCCTGGCCAAGGTGGGCAAACGTGTGCTGGTGTTGGAGCAGCACGACCAGGCTGGGGGCTGCTGCCACACCTTCCAGGAGCGGGGCAATGAGTTTGACGTGGGTAAGGAGCAGCGTGCATTGGTGGTGCTTGCAGCGTGCGATCGTGCATCCAACCTGCAGCGCAACGGCTGTGCAAAGCGTGCAATGCAGCACGTGTGATGTCGGCGTGGGCAGGGTGTGCATGGTGCACGCATTGTTTGCATGTGGGGTGAATGGGCGCAGAGCATGCGTGCAGCGTGCATGAATGTGTGATGTCTGCAGCGTGCACAGCATCTGCCTGCAGTGCGTGTGTGTGCATGCAGTGTGTGTGCATCGTGCGTGTGTGCATGCAGTGTGCAGGCCACGTGTGTGTGCACATGCGCCGTGCATACCGTATGCATGCAGAATGCGTGCACACACCGCATGCCTGCCCTCCTGGCGCCTGCAGGCATCCACTACGTGGGGCAGATGCACGAGGGCAGCATGCTGCGTGTGCTGCTGGACCAGCTGACAGACGGGCAGCTGTGCTGGCAGCGCCTGCCTGACCCCTATGATGAGGTGACCCTGGGCCCGCGCTGCTATCAGCTCCGTGCTGGCAAAGCTGCCTTTGTTGCTGCGTTGGAGGAGCAGTTCCCTGAGGAGAAGGCGGCGATCCGGGAGTTCATGAGGCTGTCCAAGGTGGGGCTGCGTTGGGGGAGTGTGGGGGGGTGATGGGGGTGGGGGTCAGCCGAGCTGCTGGGGGAGGTGGTGTCCATGTGGGTCTGTGGGTGTTTGGGTTGGGCTGGGGGTGACAAGGTGGTTGTGGTGGCTGTGGGGATAGAGGGGATGGGGGTGGAGGGGACAGGGGTAGTGGCCATAAGGGGGACATGAATGGTGGGGACAGGGGGGACGTGGAGGGGATGTGAGTATCGATAGGGTTGGCTGGGAGAAGGGTGGTGGGGGCCATGGGGAAGATAGGGATGGGGGGCGTGAGGGATGGGGGTGGATGGGACACGGGTGGTGGCCGTGGGGGAGCATGAGTGGGGGGGACACGGGGAGCAAGAGTAGTGGCCATAGTTGGGACATGGGTGGTGGCTATGGGGAGGACATGGGTGGAGAGCAATGAGGGACATGGGTGGCGGCCATGAGGGGGCAGGGATGGTGGGGGTGTAGGGGACACAGGTGGTGGGACATGAGCGGCAGAGTTGGTTGGGAGATGTGGATGGCGGCCATGGGGAGGAGATGGGTGGTGGGGACATGAGTTGTGGGGATGGAGGCGGTGGGGACGTGGACATCGGTAGCGGCTGTGGGAGAACAACTGTGGTTGGGACATGGATGGTGGCCGTGGGGAGGACGTGGGTGGTGGGGACACGGGTGATGGGGTTAGCTAGGTGGGGGCATGGGGACATGGGTGGTGACCACGATCGAGACACGGGTGGAGGGTTGGGGAGTGCACGGATGGTGGCCATGGGGAGGATGAGGGTGGTGGGGATGGGGGTGGTGGGGTTGGATGGGACACGAGGTGGGGACACGGGGTGGTGAGATTGGCTGGGATGTGGGTTGTTGGGACACGGGGGGTGTGGGAGGTGGGGTTGGCTGGGATGAGCGCGGTTGGGACGCGGCGGCGGCCGCGGGGGGGGGGCAGAGGTGGCGGGGATGTTGGGTGGCAGCCACGCAGGGGATGAAGGCGGCCATGGGGTGACACGGAGCCGTGCGGTGCAGCTGGCCTCCAGGCACGTGGCGCTGCTGGCGCTGCTGAAGATGGTGCCGCGCTGGCTGGCGGCCATGTTGGTGCGCAGCGGCCTGCTGCACTGCCTGTCGCCCGTCTTCCGCATGGCGGCCACCAGCCACAGCGAGGCGGTGGCCCGGCTGACGGACAACCAGGACCTGCGTGCCCTGCTCAGCTACCTCTTCTATGGTCAGTGGCTGTTGTGACAGGGAGGGGGCTATTGAGTGAGGGAGTAGGCTATCGTGATGGGGAGGGTGCTATAGTGATGGGGAGGGCGATATAGAGACAGGGAGTAGGCTATTGTGATGGAGAGGAGGCTATCATGACAGAGAGTGGGCTATCACAACAGGGAGGAGGTTATCGCGACAGAGAGGGGGCTGTTGCTGCAAGGAGGGGGGTATTGTGATAGGGAGGGCACTGCTGCAACGGGAGGAGGGCTGTGTCGTGATAGGGTGAGGTGGGCTGCAACAGGGGTTGGCTGTATCATGATAGGGAAGGCCATGTTGTGGTAGAGGATGGCTGTATCACGATGGGGAGGGCCTTGTCACGACAGAGGATGGCTATATCATGATATGGAAGGCCACACTGTGGTAGGGGAGGGCCCTATCACGATGGGGAGGGCCATGTCATGACAGAGTACGGCTGTATCATGACGGGGAGGGCCACATTGCGCTAGGGGAGGGTCGTATCACGACGGGGAGGGCCAAGTCGTGACAGAGGACGACCGCCCCGTGTCGGCGCCATCTCCATGGCGGCGCTGTCACCATCCCTGTGTCCCCAGGCACGGCACCCCGGGATTCCAGCTTCCTGGTGAACGTGCTGATGGTTCACCACTACCAGCGCGGCGCCTGGTACCCGCGGGGGGGGGGCAGCGAGGTCGCCTTCCACACCGTGCCCCTCATCGAGCGCGCAGGGGGGGCCGTGCTGGTGAGGGCTGCTGTCACACGCATCCTCGTCTCTGGTGGCACCGCTGTGGGTGAGAGGCCAGCGTGGGGGCTGGGATGTGGGGTGGGTGACAACATGGGGGTGGGTGACAGTGTGGGGTGGGTGACAACATGGGGTGGGTGACAGTGTGGGGTGGGTGACAGTGTGGGGTGGGTGACAACATGGGATGGGTGGCAGTGTGGGGTGGGTGGCAGTGTGGGGTGGGTGACAACATGGGATGGGTGACAGTGTGGGGTGGGTGACAGTGTGGGGTGGGTGACAACATGGGATGGGTGGCAGTGTGGGGTGGGTGACAGTGTGGGGTGGGTGACAACATGGGATGGGTGGCAGTGTGGGGTGGGTGACAGTGTGGGGTGGGTGACAACATGGGATGGGTGACAACACGCTGTGCTGCAGGGGTGGCCGTGCAGAAGGGCGGTGAGGAGGAGGAGGTGGAGATCCGGGCGCGCGTTGTCATCTCTGATGCTGGGACCTTCAACACCTTCAGCAGGCTGCTGCCCTCCCCACTGCGCGCCCACCCCGGTGTGTGCCGCCATGGCGCCCGTCTGCCTGGGTGCCCCTGTGCCCTTGGTGTCCCCAGTGGTTCCAGTGTCCCCAGTGTCCCTGGTGTCCCCAAATGTTCCTGGTGTCCCCAGTGCTCGTGGCTTCTCCAATGTCTCCCATGTCCCTGGTGCCCCAGGTGTCCCCAGCACCCCAAAGCTCATTGTGTCCCCGGTGTCCCTGGTGTCCCCAGTATCTCCCGTGTTCCCAGCACCCCCAGTGCCCACCATGTCCCCAATATCCCCGGTGTCCCCAGCACCCCAAAGCTCACTGTGGCCCAGTGCTCCTGGTGTCCCCGTTGTTGCTGATGTCCCCAACACCCCTGGTGTCCCCATTGCTCGTGGTGTCCCCAGTGTCTCCAGAACCCTCAGAGATCATCACGTCCCCGGTGCTCTTGGTGTCCCCACCTGATGTCCCCAGCGCCCCTGGTGTCCATGGCATCCCCTGTGCCCCCACCACCCCTCTCCAGGGGACAGGGTGCCACTGTCCCCAATGCCCCCCTGTCCCCGCAGCCATCCGCTCCCGCCTGGCCATGGTGCAGCACGGGATGGGCTCCTTCCTGGTGTTTGTGGGGCTGCGGGGCAGCGCGGCCGAGCTGGACCTGCCAGCCACCAACTTCTGGATCTACCCTCACAACGACCTGGACACCATGTAAGGGCCCCCCACTGTGGGACAGGGACGGGGGCAGGGATGGGGACAAGTGCTGTTCCTGTAGGATGAGCAAATACGCTGCCCTGAGCCGCGAGGACGTCCCTGAGAACCTGGCCATGATGTTCATCACCTTCCCTGCCGCCAAGGACCCCACCTACGAGGAGCGGCACCCAGGTGGGGGGGTCCTCACTGTGCCCCCTCCCCCCCGACCCCATTCACATGATGGCATGAGCTCAGCACCGCCTTCATCTGCCAAGGGTTGGGCGATGGGGCGGGCATGGGGGTGATGTCTCCATGGTTAGGACCACGGTCATCCCAGTGGTTGGGGTTATGGGGTGGGTGCTGGGGGGGGGAACATCTCCATGATTAGGACCAAAGTCATGGCAGTGGTTGAGGTTATGGGGTGGACACTGGGTGTGACATCCCTTCAATGGAGACCAAGGTCATCCCGGTGGTTGGGGTTGTGGGGTGGGCACTGGGGTGGTGACAACTCTGTGATTAGGATCAAGGTCATCCTCGTGGTTGGGGCTGGGCATCCCCCAGGTGGGGCTGGGGTGGGAACTGAGGCCAACGCTCCCATGGTGAAGACTGGCTTCATCCCAAGAGTCGGGTGACAGGATGGACAGTGGGGGTGACATCCCTACCATGGAGACCAAGGTCATCCCAGGGGCTGTAGTTATGGGGTGGGCACCAGGGCTGACATCCCTATGATGGCAACCAAGGTCATCCCAATAGTTGGGTTATGGGGTGGACACCGGGGGGGGACACACATCTCCACGATTAGGACCAAAGTCATGGCAGTGGTTGAGGTTATGGAGTGGACACTGGGCAGGTGACATCCCTACAATGGAGACCAAGGTCATCCCCGTGGTTGAGGTTATGGGGTGGGCACTGGGGTGGGTGACAGCCCCACGATCAGGGCCGAGGTCATCCCAATGGCTGGGGTTATGGGGTGAACTCTGGGGGCGACGTCCCAGTGATGAAGACTGCGATCGCCCCGGTGGCTGCAGCTGTGGGATGCGCACCAGGGCTGCCCTACAACGGATCACACGGGGGTCTCAGGGCCGATCTCCCCCTGCGCCCCCCATGCAGGCCGCTCATGCATGACCATCCTGACCATGGCGCGCTACGAATGGTTCGAGGGCTGGGCAGGGACTCTTCCCAGGCGCCGTGGGGACGATTACCTGCGCTACAAGACCGACATCGCCCAGCGCCTGCTGCAGCGCGCGCTGCTGCGCTTCCCCCACCTCCGCGACAAGGTGACGGCGTCGGGGCGCTCCGTGGGGCGGGGTACCCGGAATGGGGTGGGCTGGAGGGGACGGGGACCCCCGGTGTACCCTATGTGCCCCCTTCCCTCTCCCCCCATGGGCCGTGCAGGTGGACTTCGTGGAGGCGGCGTCGCCGCTCAGCAATGCGCATTACCTGGCGGCGCCGCGCGGGGAGATGTACGGCGCTGAGCACGACCTGCGGCGCTTCAGCCCCGAGGTGGTGGCAGCCATGAGGGCGGACACCCCTGTCAGGAACCTCTACCTCACGGGTACGTGGCCGTCCCCGCCTCCTGTGTCCCTGTGTCCCCATGTCTGTGTGTCCCCGTGTGCTTCTTGTCCCCTCATCCCTGTACCCCCAAGTCTCCTGGTCTTGTTTCTCCCTGTGTCCCCATATCCTCATGTCCCCATGTCTATGTGTCCCCCTGTCTGTGTGTCCCCGTGTATCCGTGTCCCCTCATCCCTGCGTCCCCGTGTCTCCTGCTCTTGCTTCTCCATGCCCCCAAGTCCCAGAGTCCCCCTGTCTCCATGACTCCATGTCCCCACATTTGTGTCTGTCCCCGTGTCCCTGTGTGCCCCATGACCCCAGGTCTGTGTGTCCCCCTGTCTGTGTGTCCCTGTGTCCCCATGTGCTCCATGTCCCCACATCCCTGCATCCCCGTGTCTCCTGGTCTTGTTTCTCCGTGTCCCCATATCCTCATGTCCCCACATCTGTGTGTCCCTGTGTCCCCCATGTCCCCACATTTGTGCCTGTCCCCATGTCCCTGTGTGCCCCATGTCCCCACGTCTGTGTGTCCCCATGTCCCATGTGCCCGTGTCCCCACATCCCTGTACCCCCAAGTCTCCTGGTCTTGCTTCTCCCTGTGTCCCCATATCCTCGTGTCCCCACATCTGTGTGTCCCCGTGTGCTCTGTGTCCCCTCTTCCCTGCATCCCCGTGTCTCCTGCTCTTGCTTCTCCATGCCACCATGTCCCAGAGTCCCCCTGTCTCCATATGACCCCATGTCCCCAGGACTGTGCCTGTCCCCATGTCCCCACATTTGTGCCTGTCCCCATGTCCCTGTGTGCCCCATGTCCCCATGTCTGTGTGTCCCCATGTCCCATGTGCCCGTGTCCCCACATCCCTGCATCCCCGTGTCTCCTGGTCTTGTTTCTCCATGCCCCCATGTCCCCACATCCCAGAGTCCCCAAGTCCCCATGACTCCATTTCCCCACATCTGTGTCCCCATGATCCTACGCCCCATCTTCCCATGTCCCCATGTCACCACGTCTGTGTCCCCATGTCCCCATGTCCCCTCTCTCCACGTCCCCCTGTCCCTGTGCCCCATATCCCCATGTTTCCATGCTCAGCTCCAGCCAGGCTCTCCTTTACACCCGGGATGTCCCATGGGGTGACCCTATCCCCATGGCAGTGCCTTGTCCCCATGTCCCCATGGGGTGGCCGTGTCACAGCCAGGTCTCGTCCCCAGGGCAGGACGTGTTCAGCTGTGGGCTGGCAGGGGCCGTTCATGGGGCGCTGCTTTGTGCCTCAGCCGTGCTGGGCCGTGTGCTGTATGTGGATCTGCTGAGGCTCAAGAGGAGGGAGAAGGCAGCAATGCGTGGTGCGAGAGCGGGGAGCACAGCACCGTGATGGGGGGAGCTGAGAGGGATGGGGGGACGGGGGTAGGATGGGATGGGGGGCGGGATGGGGGCGGGAGGAGATAGAATAGAATGTAGGATGGGGTGCAATGGGGTGGGATGGGAACAGGGAAAGGATGGGGATGGGATGGGATGGGATGGGATGGGATGGGATGGGATGGGATGGGATGGGATGGGATGGGATGGAATGGGATGGATGGGATGGGATGGGATGGGATGGGATGGGATGGGATGGATGGGATGGATGGGATGGGATGGATGGGATGGGATGGGATGGGATGGGATGGGATGGGATGGGATGGGATGGGATGGGAATGGGATGAGATGGGATGGATGGGATGGATGGGATGGGATGGATGGGATGGATGGGATGGGATGGGGATGGGATGGGATGGGATGGGATGGGAATGGGATGGAATGGGATGGGATGGAATGGGAAGGGGTGGGATGGGGTGGGATGGGATACAATGGAATGGGATGGGATGGGATGGGATACAATAGGATACAGGATACAATGGTATGGAATGGGACGGAATAGGATGCAATAGGATATAGGATGGGAGAGGGTGGGACAGGATAGAATAGGATGGGATGTGATGGGGATCGGTTATAGGATATAGGATATAGGATACAGGATATAGGATATAGGATGTAGGATATAGGATATAGGATATAGGATACAGGATGTAGGATATAGGATATAGGATATAGGATACAGGTTGTAGGATGGGATGGGACGGGGGCTGATGCACAGCTGTGCCCCCACCCCTTCGGTTCCCCCCGGCTCAGCAGAGCAGTGCGGGCTCTTTCTGTTCTATTGCCACAATAAACTGAGATCCCCGCACGGAGCTCCATCGGAGCAGCGCCGGGGGGGGCGGTCGGTGGGGCTCAGACGGAGCGCGGGGGGCACGAAGGGAGCGAGGCGGAGCACAGTGCCGCCGCCGGGGCGGGGGGGGACCGCAGAGCCCCGCACAGATCCGCTGTGCCCGGGGGGGGGGGGGCTGCAAACCCCCATAGAAGTGGGTCGGGCTGCCGGGGGGGGGCGATGCCGGGAAGCTGAGGTCGCGCTGCGGGAACAGCGAGGGCTGCGCTGCCACCTGCGGGGACCGGGAGTCAGTGGGGACGGCCCTATAACTGCATCAGCCCCATAACGCCATCACCCCCAGCCCCATAAGTCCATCACCTCCGACCCCTAAACTCCATCATCCCTGACCCCACAACTCCACATTGCCAGCCCCATAATGCAGTCATCTTCCAGCCCCACAACTCCATCACTCCCAGCCCTGAAACTCCATCATTTCTGACCCCACAACTCCATCATTGCCAGCCCCACAGCTCCATGACCCCCAGCCCCATAACACCCCGGGCCCCATAGGAAGCACCCGCAGCCCTCTCACCCCATTCCTTCCTCCCCCCCCCCCCCCCGCCCCTCTCACCGCCCATCCCGGATTTATGGGGCGCACCTCGCTATAGGGCGGGGGCTCCACGCCGAACATCCCGCCCCCCCCGGGCAGGCTGGGCAGGGCGGGCATTGGGTGCAACGGGGGGGGGCGCGGGGCCGGGGGGGTCACGGCGGAACGGGGGGGGCGGCGCCGTTGCAGCAGAACAGTCGGCACACGAAGAGGAGCACAACGAAGATGGTGACGGAGACGAAGATGATGATGAAGATGAACGACGGACATCGCCCTGCGCACAGCGGAGGCCGCGTCGGTGCCGTTTTCCCTTCCCCCCGACCCTCCCAACCCCCCCGGGGGTCCACGCCGCCCGCTCCCCCCCTCGCACACACCGCGCATCGCCGCCGCGCCCGCTCGGACTTTGGACCCGCACCGCCCCGCACACAGACTTCGGCCCGGGCGGTGCAGTGCGGCCCTAAATGCGGGGTGTGGGGCGGTGTTGGGGTCCCGTTGTATCGCTTTGTTTCACTGTGCTGCGGTGTCCCCCCGCCCCCCCCCCCGGCTGTCCCCGCTCCGCAGGTCGCTGTCGGCGCTCCGCTTCCATCGCTCCGCATCGCGGCTCCGCTCAGCGCCGCTCCGTGCGGGCACAGCAGGGGGGACCCGCAGCAGACACGCAGGAACGGCCCGCAGCCCCGCAATGCACCCCCGAACCCCATCCGGGCTGCTGCTCTGCCCCACTGCTGAGGGGGCTGCAGATGAGCCCGACCCCGGCTCCATCCCATCCCATCCCATCCCATCCCCATCCCATCCCATCCCATCCCATCCCATCCCATCCCATCCCATCCCTTCCCAGTCCCTTCTATCCCTATCTCCATCCCATTTCTTGCTCCCATCCATTCCCATCCATATCCCTGTCCCCCTTCACTCCACCCACACCACCCCATCCCTGTCCCTATCCCTATCCCTGTCCCTATCCCTATCCCTATCCCTATCCCTATCCCTATCCCTATCCCTATCCCTATCCCTGTCCCCATCCCATCCCACCGCTGTCCCCATTCCTGTCCCCACCCTCTTGTCCCTATTCCCATCCCATTCCATTTCTCATTCCCTATCCCTATCCCTGTCCCTATTCCCATCCCATCCCATCCCATCCCATCCCATCCCATCCCATCCCATCCCATCCCATCCCATCCCATCCCCATCCCATCCCATCCCATCCCATCCCCATCCCCATCCCCATCCCCATCCCCATCCCTATCCCTGTCTCCATCCAATCCCATTCCCTCTTCCTGTCCCCATCTCCACCCCATCCCATTTCCCATCCCATCCCCCTGCCCCCATCCCATTTCCCATCCCTGTCCCCATCCCATTCCCCACCCCGCTCCATCCCAGCCCCACAGCGCTGCACACAGTGGGGCAAAAGTTGGGGTGTGTGTGGGGTGTCTGTGTGCAAAATGCTGTGTGTGCAACATGTGTGTGTGCAATGCCATGGGGTGAGCATGGGGCATGTGAGCAGCACAGGGGGGTGCATGGGGTGCACATGGGGGGTGCCATGGGTGGATATAGGGGGTGGATATAGGGGGTGGATATAGGGGGTGCACAAAGGGGGTGCTGTGGGGTGGATATAGGGGATGCCATGGGTGCACATAGGGGATGCTGTGGGGTGGATATAGGGGATGCATATAGGGGGTGCACATAGGGGATGCCATGGGGTGGATATAGGGGTGCTGTGGGGTGGATATAGGGGGTGCCATGGGGTGCACATAGGGGATGCTATGGGGTGGATATAGGGGATGCCATGGGGTGCACAATGGGTGCAGGAGTGGCACATGGGGTGCACATAGGGGTGCATATAGGGGGTGCTGTGGGGTGGATATAGGGTGCATGAGGGGGGTGCGTATAGGGGGTGCGTATAGGGGATGCTATGGGGTGGATATAGGAGATGCTGTGGGGTGGATATAGGGGGTGGATATAGGGGTGCTATGGGGTACACAAAGGGGGTGCTGTGGGGTGCACAGAGCTGATGCCTGAGACAGATATAGGGGATGCCATGGGGTGGACATGGGGTGCAGGAGTGGCACATGGGGTGCACATAGGGGTGCATATGGGGGTGTGCTGTGGGGTGGATATAGGGTGCACGAGGGGGGTGCGTATAGGGGATGCTATGGGGTGGATATAGGGGATGCTATGGGGTGGATATAGGGGATGCTACGGGGTGCACATGGTGTGCATGAGTGGCACATGGGGTGCACACAGGGAGTGCATGTAGGGGATACTGATAGGGGGTGCCATGGGGTGGATGTGGGGTGCAGGAGTGGCACATGGGGTGCACAGAGGGGATGCATATGGGGTGGATATAGGGTGCACGAGGGGGGTGCATATAGGGGGTGCTCATGGGGCACACAATGTGGGGGGGCTGGGGGGTGGAGGTGCCACCCATGGGTGCCACAGCGCCGTGCTGAGTGGGATGATCGCATTATGGGATTATCGGGGCCGCCGTTAATTGGCTCAGCTCCTTAACGAGGGCTGCGATGCTGCGTGGCCTCCGGTGCCCCCACACAACCCCAAAGGGGGGGGGAGCAGAGCCACGGCTGCAGTGTGCAGCAGCACCAACACGAGCGTGCAAGCATGCGTGCTGCACACTGCGCGTGTCTTGCATGTTGAGCATGTGTGCTGCACACTGAGCACGCGTGTTGCACGCTGCATGCATGTTGCACACATGTTGCATGTCGTGTGTGCATTGCACACTGAGCAGGCGTGTTGCACGTCGCACGCTGCAAGCAGGTTGTACATGGAGGACACACGTTGCACTCAGTTACATGTTGCACACTCAGCACGCGTGCAGATGGCATGTTGCACGCTGAGCACACGCTTTGCATGCTTTAACTGCATGTTGCATGCAGAGCACACAGCTGCACGCTTTCTTTGCACCCTGAGCACATAGTTGCATGCTTTCTTTGCACACAGAGCACACAGCTGTGCACTTTACTTGCACACTGCATGCTGAGCATGCAGCTGCACGCTTCCTTTGCACCCTGAGCACACAGCTGCACGCTTCCTTTGCACGCAGAGCACACAGTTGCACGCTGGCTGTGCACTCTGCAGTTTGCACACTGCAGCCCCCCCTCCACGGCCCCTCTCCTTCCCAGCTCTGCACTCCCTGCTATTTTTTCCACCGCCGCTGCCAGCAGCCCATAATGAGAACCAAACGCTCCCAACGCCGCAGCTCGGCGCCGCCCCACACCGGGCTGCACTGCGCCGCCTCCTGGCGTCCCCACGTCCGTCCTGTCCGTGTGTCGCCATCCCATAATATCCCCACCCTGCCGTGTGCCACCACCCCCTGAACTCTCCATCATGTCCACGTGCCACCATCCCTGGATGTGCCACCATCCCATGACATCCCCATCCTGTCTGTGTGCCTCCATCCCACAACATCTCCATCCTGCCCATGTGCCACCACCCTCTGAACTCCCTATGCTGTCCACATGCCGCCATCCCACGGCATCTCCATCCTTCCTGTGCCACCATCCCATAATATCTCCACTCTGCCATGTGCCACCATCCCATGGCAGCTCCATCCTTCCCTGTGCCTCCACCCCACAGCATCTCCATCCTGCCCATGTGCCACCACTTCTGAACATCTCTATCTCCCCCCCCCCCCCATGCCACCATCCCATAATATCTCCATCCTGTCCGTGTCCCACCACCCTGTGGCATCTCTATCCTGCCATGTGTCACCATCCCTTGCCATATCCATCTCTCCATGTGCCCCCATCCCATCATCCCTCCACCCTGCCCATGTGCCACCATCTCTGAACATCTCTATCCCCCATCCCAGGACATCTCTGTCCTACCTGTGTGCCACCATCCCATGGATGCCTCCATCCTTCCCTGTGTCACCATTACTGAACTGCTCCATCCTGTCTGCATGCTGCCATCCCACATCATCTCCCCCCCACCCCCCACCATTTCTGAACATCTCCCCCCTGCCCTTCTATGCACATCTACCACCATCCCTTCTATGCCTCCATCCTTCCATGTGCCACCATCCCATGAAATCTCCCCCCTGTCCCTGTGCCCCCATCCCTGCAAATCTCCATCCCGCTCGTTCATCACCATCCCACGACGTCTCCATCCTGACGACGTTCCAACTTCCCATGGCGACTCCATCTTTGCCCATGTACCAAACCGGACGCCTCCATCCTCCCGCGTGCCACCACCCCATGATATCTCCGTCCTCTCAAGTGCCACCGTCCCCTGAACTCTCTGCTCGTGTGCCACCATTCCATGGCATCCCCACCCTGCCCACGTGCCACCGCTGCTGAACGCCTCCATCCTGCCACCTGTGCCACCATCCCTGCAAGTCTCTGCTCTGCCCACGTGCCACCACCCCACGGCAGCTCCAACCTCCCATGTGCCACCATTACTGAACATCTCAGTCCCCCCCCTGTGCCACCACTACTGGACATCTCCATCCTGCCCACGTGCCCCCATCTGGAGTGGCAATGTTAAGTCCCAGCCCGAAGCAGTGACCAAGAACCTGGGGGAAGGCAGGGGCAGCCCAGGGAGCTCAGGTGCATGCGATGCAATACAGCTGAGTGAGTGGGAGGGCTGGAGCCAGGATCCACCCCTTCCCAGCCCTCTTTAAGGGCTGGCAGTGGAGGTGAGGGGATCTCCCTGGAGATCTCTGTGTTCCTGGGGCCTTCAGGAGGTAAGCAGCTCCCTTCCTTCTCCCTTCCTTCTCCCTTCCTTCTCCCTTCCTTCTCCCTTCCTTCTCCCTTCCTTCTCCCTTCCTTCTCCCTTCCTTCTCCCTTCCTTCTCCCTTCCTTCTCCCTTCCTTCTCCCTTCCCTTCTCCCTTCCTTCTCCCTTCCTTCTCCCTTCCTTCTCCCTTCCTTCTCCCTTCCTTCTCCCTTCCTTCTCCCTTCCTTCTCCCTTCCTTCTCCCTTCCTTCTCCCTTCCTTCTCCCCTTCCTTCTCCCTTCCTTCTCCCTTCCTTTCCTCACGGTTGCTGTGTTTGAGCAAGTCCTGGGATGTTGCTGCTGTCATGGCTGTGCATTTCATTGCATCCCACCATCATACCATCCCATGGCATCTCTGTTCTGCCCGTGTTCCACCATCCCATGACATCCCCGTTGCCCAATGTGCCGCCATCACTTCACATCTCCATCCTGTCCGTGTGTCACCATCCCATGGCATTTCCATCCTCCCATCTGCCACCAGACCCAATGACCCCCACTCTGAACCATCCTGGAGTCCTGCAGCCCCTTCCTCTACCAGACTGTGTGTCCCTGTGGGGCAGCTGTGTGTCCCTATGGGACGGTGAACAGCCTGGGAGTGCAGGGTGTGAGGTAAGAGGTTGTGCCCCCTCCCCTCCCCCCCGCTGGGTCCCACTGCCCTGCAGCCAAGCTGTGCTGCTCCAGCTGGCGCTGCTCAGCCCCCACATCCCTGCAGCTCCACTGCAGTCACATTTTCCACTGCTCTGTGTTTGTGCTCTCGAGGTCTGGGGGAGTGAAGGGGGGAGGGGGGGGGGGGAGATAAGCAGAGATCCCTGTGGGGTTGGGATGGATGTGGAGATGTGGAGGGAGGGGGGTTGGAAGGGGTGTTTGTGGCAGTGGGAGGGAGAGGGGTGAGCAATGGGGAGATGCCAGGAGATGGAGTGGGGTGGGGGCACAGGGAAGGGATGGGAGCTGGAGATCTGCTCTGAGGAGGTGATAGCAGAGGGGGTGAGCCCAGGGATGGAGCTGAGCCCACGGATGGGGTGATAACAGGGATGGAGCCATGCAGGGACGGAGCTGTGCCTGTATCCGGGGATGGGATGATACCAGGGATGGAGCTGCACCCACAGATGGAGCCGTGCAGGGCTGGAGCGACAGCAGAGATGGAGCTGCACCCATGGGTGGGGTGACATCAGGGGTGGAGCTGTGCCCATGGATGCAGCTGTGAGGGGTTGGAGCTGCAGCCATGGCTGGAGCCGTTCCTATGGATGGAGCTGCACCCACAGATGGAGCCCTGCAGGGATGGAGCTGCACCCACAGATGGAGCCCTGCAGGGATGCAGCCACATCAACGCGAGATGGGATCACAGCTCCAAACCAACGCTCGCTGCTGCAGCCTCCCCCCTCTGCTCCCTCCGGCCCCACACACGGCACCCCATGGCCGCCCCCCTCCTCCTCACCCCCGGGACCCCCAGGGTCTCCACCACAGCGTTTGCTCGGGGCCGGCCGTTCCTCGAGCTCTCACACCGTGGCCAGCTGCACGCTGTGCGCCCGGGACGTCCCGGCCGATCCCTCGCCCTGCTTCCTCGAAGGCCGGCTGCTCCGTGCCAGGGTGACGCTGGCGGCTCGGAGCTGACCTGCTTTTTCTCCTCCAGCCCTTCGCTTGCATCTCTCCGGCCGGCCCGGCCCTCCGCACAGCTCCGAGAGCCTCGACGGCTTCCTGTGTGGGCGTTGGAATTTGGCATCCGGCCGTGGGGATGGAGCAGCCGATGTGCAACGCCCGGCTCCGTGCACCCAGCAGCACCGCGCACCCCATCCTGCACTGTGCGCCCATCCTGCTCCGTGCACCCAGCAGCGCTGTGCACCCACCCAATACCGTGCACACATCCTGCACCGTGCACCCACCAACACCATGCACCCAGCAGCACCGTGCACCCATCCAGAGCTGTGCAACCACCACCACCATGCACCCATTCTGCACCACACACCCATCCAGAGCTGTGCACCCACCAACACCACACACACATCCAGCACCATGCACCCATCCTGCTCCATGCACCCAGCAGCACTGTGCACCCATCCTGCTCCATGCACCCAGCAGCACCGTGCACCCATCCTGCACCAAGCACCCGTCCAGAGCTGTGCAACCACCCAATACCGTGCACCCATCCAGAGCTGTGCAACCACCAACACCACACACACATCCAGCACCATGCACCCATCCTGATTCATGCACCCAGCAGCACCGTGCACCCATCCTGCTCCATGCACCCATCCAGAGCTGTGCACCCACCCAACACCTTGCACGCACCCAGCACCATGCAGTCACCTACGACTGCGCACCCATCCTGCACCGTGCAAACACCAAGTGCCGTGCACCCGCTGTGCACTCATCTGGCACCATGCAGCCACCCAAAAAACAAGCACCCACCCCAACACACCTTGCACCCACCTGGCACCGTGCTGCACATGGAGCACACGCATTGCACTTGGTTGCATGTTGCACACCTGGCAGGCACATAAGCTGCACGCTTAGAACACACTGCAGGCTTTGTTTGCACGTTGCATGCTGACAACACGTATGTTGCACGCCATATGCATGTTGCACGCTGGTCATGCGTGCTGCACCCTGCACCCACCTTGCACTGTGCACCCATTTGGCTCCTTGCACCCACCTTGCACTGTGCACCCGTCCCACCAGCGCCGTGCAGGATGGGTGCAGGAGCTGCATGTGCACCCCTGCAGCAACGTGTGGCCTCTCCAGGAAGATCCTTTGCTCCCCCTCTGCCCCATAACCGTGGTTCCCTCCTCCTTCTGTGCTTCTGGGGGGATCCCAGTGCTGCCCATGGTGTAACCCCAATAATGCCCATGGTGTAACCCCAATAGTGTCTATGGTGTAACCCCAATGGTGCCCACAGTGTAACCCCAATAGTGCCCATGATGTAACCCCAATGGTGCCCATGGTGTAACCCCAATAATGCCCATGGTGTAACCCCAATAATGCCCATGGTGTAACCCCAATAATGCCCATGGTGTAACCCCAATAGTGCCAATGGTGTAACCCCAATAATGCCCATGGTGTAACCCCAATAGTGCCAATGGTGTAACCCCAATAATGTCCATGGTGTAACCCCAATAGTGCCCACAGTGTAACCCCACTGTTGCTCATGGCGTACCCCAATGGTGCCCATGGTGTAACCCCATTACTGCCCATGCTAAATACCCCAATGGCACCCATGTTGTAACCTTAATGGTGCCCATGCTTTAACCCCAATGCTGCCCACCATGAAACCCTGATGGTGCCCATGGTGTCACCCCACTGCTGCCCATGGTGTAACCCCAATGGTGCCCGTGCAATAACCCCAAATGCTGCTCATGGTTCAACCCCCATGGTGCCCATAGTGTAACCCCAATGCTGCCCACGGTGTACCCCAAAGATGCCCATGTTTTAAGCCCAATGCTGCCCATGGTATAACCCTAATACTGCCCATGGTGTGCCCCAAAATGCCCGTGGTTTAACCCCATTGCTCCCCGTGCAATAACCCCAATGCTGCCCATGCAAATAACCCCAAAGGTGCCCATGGTTTAACCCCAGTGTTGCCCATGGTGTGCCCCAAAGGTGCCTGTGGTTTATCCTCAAAGGTGCCCATGGTTTAACCCCCAATGTTGCCCACTGTGTACCCCAAAGTTGTCCATGGTTTAACCCCATTGCTCCCCATGCAGTAACCCCAAAGGTGCCCATGGTTTAACCCCAGTGTTGCCCACTGTGTACCCCAAAGGTGCCCGTAGTTTAACCCCAAAAGTGCCCGTAGTTTAACCCCAAAGCTGCCCCCGATGTACCCCACAGGTGCCCGCAGTGCAGCTCCCTCACACCTCTGGCCGCAGCCGCGCTCTGGATGTCAATCCGGCCCCCCCCCCCCCGACCCCAAAACCCAAACGCTGCCCCCAGCTCAGCCCGGGGGTCCCCCCTCCCCCTCTGCTGCCGACGTGGATGCAGCAGGGACGTGTCCGGGCGGGGGGGTCGGAGGGCCCGCGTGCCCCACGCCGGGGGGGGGCCGCCGGGGGAGGAGCTCCGGGCGCAGAGCAACGCCCCATAGCGCTTCCCCTTCCCCCCCCCGTGCCTCAGTTTCCCTCTCGCTGAGCGCAGCTGCGCATGGGATCCTGCGGGTCCTGCGGGGTTTGGGATTTATTTCCCTTTTTTCTTTTTTGCCGGGGGGGTGGGGGGTTGTTGTTGTTGTTGTTGTTGTTGTTTGGGGGGGGGGGAGGACTTTTTTCTGGCTGTGCTCCGTCTCCATCCTTTTGAAAGCCTTTTGTCGGGCGGCTCCGCCCGCTGCAAAGCGGGACGCGCCCCCTCCGCGAGGCCACTCCTCCCCCCCCACCCCGGCCCAAATATTCTCCTCCCCCCCCCCCCCCCCCCGCACCCCCCCTCGTATTTCCACGATGGCCAAATCTCGCTGCCAAAGCGGCAGGGCCCGGCAGCTGGGGACGGGACGTGGCGGGGCCGGGGGGGGGTGGTGGAGGGGGGGGGTGGACAAGGGGGGGGAACCGTGGGGATGGGGGCAGTCCGTGGGAATAGGGGCGGTGTGGGGGGAAACAGGGGAGCCCCGGGCAATGGGGGGAGTGCGGAAGGGCTGGGGGGGGGGTAACGTGGGTATGGGGGGGACGGCGTGGGAACAGGGGGTTCTACGGCAACGGGGGGGATGTGGAGAGGATGGGGGGAGCCCGTGGGTTTGGGGGATCCCACCGAAACGGGGGGGACCCACGGGAATAGGGGCAGTGGGGGGGGGCACTGTAGGAACTGTGGATGCAGAGGAGATGGGGGGGAGACAGTGTGGGAATAGGGGACCCCATGGAAAAAGGGGGGGGGGCTGTGTGAATTGGGGGGTGAATGGGGATGGGGGGGAGCAGCAGCCCGAGAGGGAAGAGTTAAACCCCCCCCCCCCCCCATCCATGCTGGTTTGTCAGGCAGGGAACTGGGATGAACTGGGGGGAGCGGTGCTGACGTGGGGCTGGGAGCGGTGGGAAGCAGCTGGAGAGGAGAGGAGGAGGAGGAGGAGAAGGAGGAGGAGGAGGAAGAGCAGAGGCCGGATTTGGGCACTGCGGAGTGGTGCTCTATGGGGCCGGGATGGGGGGAGTGAGGGGGGGGGTCCTCCCAGCCCTTGCAGCCCTGCTCCCTGTTTTGCAGACCCCTCACCCAGGGACCCCGCTGTCTGCAGGCGCTCTGTCCGTCCTTCCACCCCCCACCTCCTGTCTGTGTGCTTGGAGGGTCCCTCAATTTAACCGAAGCACCGACAGGGAGGGCAGACCCCAAAATCACAGCTCAGCGACCCCAGTTCCACCAGCCAGCAGTGTCAGCCTCAGCCCAACAGCCCCATCCCAGCCCGACACCCCCAGCCACCCCAATCCCCACCCAACAGCCCCAGCTACCGCTGACCCCAACCCAACCACCCCAACCTAACAACAGCCCCACTCCAACCACCCCAAATACCACCACGAACCCTAACCCACCAACAACCCCAACCGCCGAAATCCCCATCCCAACAGCCCCCAACCACCCCAACCCCAACCCAACCACCCCAAGTACCATTAATTCTAACCCACCACCAAACCCCACTCAACCACCCCCTCCCAACACTCGCAGCCACCCAAATCCCCAACAACCCCAACCACCACTAATCCCAACCCAACCACCCCAAATGCCATGAGCCCTAACCCACCAACGACCCCAACCCAAGAACCCCAACCCAACAGCCCCAAATACCACGAACTCCAACCTATCAACAACCCCAACTCAACCACCCCAACCCAACTCTTCCAGCCACCCCAATCCCCAACCCGACAGCCCCAACCGCGTAAACCCAACCCAACCACCCCCAAATACCGCTAACCTTAACCCATCAACAACCCCAACCCCATAACCCCAAACCGGCTACCACCAACCTCCACCCAACCACCCCAACCCAAAGACCCCCAACCACCACCAACCCCCACCAACACCCCCCAACCCCAACCCAAAGACCCCAACAGCCACCATCCCCCACCAACACCCCAAACCCAACCCAAAGACCCCCAACCACCACCGAACCCCCACCAACACCCCCAACCCAACACCCCCCAACCCAACCCAAAGACCCCCAACCACCACCATCCCCCAACCCAACACCCCCAACCCAAAGACCCCCAACCACCACCAACCCCCCACCAACACCCCCAAACCAACACCCCCCAACCCAACCCACCCCAACCCAACCATCCCAATCCCCACCACCTCCACTCCAGCAGCCCCCACCCAACCCATGGCCATTCTGGACGCCCTCTGGGCACACACTGCTCCATTCTCCATTTCTCTGTCCCCCATTTCCCCACAGCTGCTTCCACAAAACTCCACATTCAGCCTCAAACTCCCCCCCTCCCCCCCCCAGCACCGAGAAGAACCCCAAAAGTGGGACGGCGCGGTGCTGAGTGCGCTCAGTGCCATTTGGAAACCAGAGGATGTCGCCTCTTCTGTCAGGGGGGGGACCCTACAGCTCTGCCCCCACACAAGCACTGGGGGTCTCTGCAGCCCCCCTGGGAGCCTTTAGGGTCTGAGGCTCAGCAGCTCCATGGCCCCCACACAGCGAGGATGAGGGAGGGTGCGAGGCGGGCAGCGGCAGCCCCACGCCTCGGCCACGTGGGCAGCGGGATTCTCCGTCCCAGCCCTGGGGATGAGGTCACTCGCAGAAATCCCAGCCAGGCTCTGGAGCCGGCCGGCAACAGAGGAGTCCTGGCCCTCGTCTGCAGCGCCGTCCCCATCCCATCCCCTTTCCACCCCATTCCCATCCCTACCCCGTCCCCCTTTCTATCCCATTCCCTTTCCAATCCCCTTTCTAACCCATCTCATCCCCACCCCCATCCTGTCCCCATCGCTATCCTCATTCTCATCCTCATCCCCTTTCCACCCCATTCCCATCCCCACCCCATCTCCTCCCCCTTCCCCATCCCATCCCATCTCATCCCTATCTCCATCCCCATCCCCTTCACCTTACCCATCCCCTTTCTACCCCATTCCCATTTCCATTCCCACCCAAATCCCCATCTCATCCCATCCCATTCCATGCCATCCCCCACCCCCCATCCCATCCCATCCCATCCCATCCCATCCCATCCCATCCCATCCCATCCCATCCCATCCCATCCCATCCCATCCCATCCATCCCAGCCCTTTGCAGGGGATGTGGGGGTGAGAATCCCTCTGCATGGACCAGGAGGTTTTTTTTGGGGGGGGGGGTTGAAATACGGGTTCAGGTGTCCCCCCCCTGCATCCCTCCCAGCCCCGTGGTCCCACTCGGATGGGGTTGGGGGCATCACTGTGGCTGTGGGGGGGGGTTGTGGGGCCACGGCTGGGAGCGAGGATTCTTCCATGAAATCGAAGAGTGGAATAAAGCAGGAAAAAAAAAAAGAAAAAAGAAAAAAAAAAAAAAGAAAGAAACTGAAAAAAAAAGAGAGAGAAGAAAAGAAAACGGGCAATGGAAAAAAATTCGGTGTTACCTCGTCCCTCACAATTTCCATCTCAGCTTCTGCAAGCTGAGACGGCGGGGGCCCGGGCTGGGGCTGCTGCTGCTGCTCAACTGGGGGTGCAAAGCCCTGCCCCCCATCCTTGGGACCCCCCCCCCCCCCCCCCCCAATCCTCGGGTTCCCCACCGCTCTTGGGATGCTCTCACCCTTGGGGTGTCCCCCATCCTTGGGATCCCCCCCCGTCCTTGGGATCCCCTGGGTGCCCCCATCCTTGTGATGTCCCCATGTTGGGGATCCTCCCGTCCTTGGGATCCCCCCCCCCCCACCCCTTGAGGTGCCCCCAACTTCGGGGATCTCCCCATGCTGGGGACACTCCAACCTTTGGGATCCCCCCCACTCTTTGGAAGCCCTCACTGGGGGCAGCCTCATTCTTGGGACCCCCCCCCATTTCTTGGGATCCCCCACCCCCCCATCCTTGGGACCCTCTCTGTGTTGGGTACACCTCTATCCTTGGGATCCCCTCCATCTTTGGGACCCCCCCCCACTCTTGGAACCTCCCTGTGTTGGGGATTCTTCTACCTTAGGGCTGCCCCTGCCCTTGGGGTGCCCCCATGTTGGGAATCCCCCCTCCCTTGGGAATCCCCCCCTCCCTTGGGATCCCCCCACCCTTGGGGTGCCCCCACCTTTGAAACCTGCCCATATTTGGGGCTTACCGCTGCCTTTGGGGCGCCCCCCACCATTGAGATCCCCCCCACGTTGGGGACCCCTCCCCACCCTTAGGTTGCCCCCCATCCTAAACACCCCCCCCACCCCCATTTGGGTGATTCTCCCCACCTCGCCCGTGCCCCCCCCCACCCCCCTCCATAACCCCGACCCCACAGCCCTTATCCCACACACAGGGGGACACAGCGCTGGGCCACCCTACACCCCCCACCCCATCCACCTGCATCCCCCCCCCCCCCAGGGCCGGGGGTCCCCGGTGGGACACGCAGGTCCTATTTTAGGGCGAGGAGCCACGTCTCCCTGGCTGCCCAGAGGCCAATTACGCCATGGCTGCTTTGAGCACGGCTGGAAATAGCGGCAGCAGTCGGGTGCCGTGATTACGGGGTTCTGGCCCTGCCGGCCACAATTGGAGGCTGCCTGGGCTTCAGGAATAGCCGGGGTGGGGCGGGCTGTGGGCTGCGGCCGTGGAAGGGGGGAAACTGAGGCACACGGACCCCCACCCTCCCCGTGGGGCTGAGCTTTGGGGTCAGACCGTGTTGGGATGTGGGGGAAAGAACCACCGGGTTGTCTCTATGGGGGAGCATCCCCTCCCTCAGCATCTGTATCCCCCCCCCCCCCAGGTGTCTTTATAGGGGGAATATCGCCCCGCCCAGCATCTTTTGGGGGGAATATCCCCCTCTCAGCATCTTTATAGGGTGGGGATTCCCCCCCATAACCTCCCTTCAGCATCTTTTGGGGGTGAAAAAATCCCCCACCCCTCAGCATCGTTATGGGGTAATATCCCCCCCCTCACCGTCTTTTTGGGGGAATATCCCACTCCCCAGCAGCATTTTTAGTGTCAAATCCTCCCCCACCCCCCCCCCCAGCATCTTTATGGAGGAATATCCTCCCCCCCCCCCCCAATATATTTTTTGGAGTAAAATCCCCCACCCTCAGCACCTGCATGGGAGAAAAACCCCCTGCTCAGCACTTTTGGAGGATGGAGGATGCGCTTTTGGGGCACCCCTCATTCTCAGCACCTCCCAATCCTTGGGATCCCCCCCCTCCCCCCCCCAATCCTTGGGGACCCCTTCCATCTTGGGGACACCCCCACCCTTAGGGTGCCCCCCCCCCATTGAGATACCACCACGCTGGGGATCCCCACGTCCTTAGGATCCCCTCACCCTCGGGGTGCCCCCACCCTCGGTTCTCCCCTACCTTTGGGGGGATGGGATGCCCCCCCCCCCATCTTTATAGGGCAAATACCCCCCCACTTTTTAGGTGGGAATATCCCCCCCCCCCAGCACCTTTCTGAGGATGCCCTAAGACAGCAGCGGGCTCCCAAACCTGCACTCCCCCAACCCCACATTGAGGCACCCCCGGTTCCACCCCCCCAGCCCTGGGATTTGGGGTTCGGGGCAGCGCGGTGTCGGGGCAGCTGGGGGGGGGCAAAGATGGGGGGGGGGGGGGGTGCAGAGAGCACTGCGGGGCCGTGGGTGAGGATGGGGGGTGATGGATGGTGATGAGGGGGGGGGGCGGGGAGGAAAGCGAGAAGGGATTTAATCCGCTCCATGTGTGCGCGCTGCCGAACGGAGTTAACGCGCTCCAGATGCGGCGCCGGCACACAAAGCCCGCAGCCGGAGCCCCCCGCCCCATCCGAGCCGTGTTTCTGTAGGGCCCGACCCCAAACCGGAGCCCCCCCGCCCCATCCGAGCCGCGTTTCTGTAGGGCCCGACCCCAAACCGGAGCCCCCCGCCCCATTCGAGCCGCGTTTCTGTAGGGCCGACCCCCAAACCCAGCGCCCTGCTGATGGGCGGCCCGGCCGCCCCCTCCTCGTCTGCGGAGGCGAAGCTGCGGCCGTCGAAGTTTTGGCGGGTGGAAAAAGAACCTTTATTATTTTTTTAATTATTTTTATTAATTATTTTTTTTTTGGAGGGGGTGGTGCAAAAAAAAGCCTTTTTTTGGGGGGAGTTTTTGTGTGCGAGGCTCATTGGAACGGGGTGGGTGCTGGGGGGGGGGGGGGGTTCAGGACCCCCCCTGTCTGTCCCCATCCAGGATGGACGCCCACAGCAGCAGGCCTGCAGCTCCCAGCACGCATCCCATCCTAATGGCTTTTCCAGCCTTTTTTTCTGCTTATCCCTTTTTTTTACATATTATTAGATATATTTTTTTTTTAAAGGGGAGGGGGGGGGGGATTTCCTTCCCTCCCTGCCCCCCATCCCTGCACCAAAGCCCGCATTCCTGGGACGGGCGGCTGATGAGGTGGCACCATCCATCCCCCCCCACCCCCCCCCCCCCTCCTCCTTCCCCAACCGCCCCATTCCCCGTTTTCCCTTTTCCCTCCCATCCACGCACACGAAAACGAAAAACAGCAAGAAAAAAAAAAAAAAGAAAAGGAGAAGCGAATGACATTCTTTTCTTTTCTGTCATGCTGCAAAAATTAAAGACACATCTCGGGGCTGGAGCGGGGCCAGGGCCTTCGCGAGCCGCCGGGGTCGGATTGGAGGAGCCTTGGGCTGCAACGTGTCTCGGATGCGCAGATACAGCGCTGAACGGCGGCCAGCGCAGCTCCGCACCGCCGGCCGTTCAACGCGCGCCCATCGCCGCTTTTTTTTTTTCTTTCTTTCTTTTTTTTTTCCTCTCCGCCTTTCGTTACAGCCCGGAAAAAAAGACCTGGAGAGGTCGGCGGCGTTTAGTTTGGGTGGTTTTTTTTTTTTACCTCTCCCATTTGACGTGTCTCTTCTGCCCCCCAGCCCCCCTCTCCATAACACCCCCCCACTCTTTGCTCCCAGTCGTCGCCTTTGGGGTCCGTTCCCTCCATCCATCCCCACTGCTTTTGCCATGTGACACCCGAGCCCCCACCGCTCGCCCCGTTGCCCCCCATCCCCTCTGGGCTCCCCCCTTTGCTCGGTGCCACACGGCTCTCGTGGGGCTCCATCCCATCCCGTGGACCCAGGGCGGCCCTGAGGATGCATCGCAGTTTTTTTGGGTGCGTAATTACAGCCTCCCCAAATTGCACGGTGCGCTGTGGATTATTGTCAGAGAGCTTTTTCTTTTTCCAACCAACGTGGCTCTGCAAATGTGGAAACAGCGGTGGAGGCGTGCCAGGGGGGAGGAAGAAAATGAGAGGGAGAGAAAGGGAGAAAGAATGGGCTGAAAGAATGGGAAAGAAGGGGGAAAAGTGCAAAAAAAACCCCACAGATCTGTGGGTCCCTGCTGCAGTTTTTGGGTGTCTTCATCTCCTGGTTGGGGCCGTGGGGGCAGTGGGGGCAGCTCGGCCTGTGGGGACGGGAGGTGCTGAGGGACCCCATGGGGCAGCGGGGGCAGCTCTGGGCCATGGGTGGGGGCACGGTGTGGGGCACAGGGGGAGGGGGCTTCTGCAGCCCCAAATGGGGGCACACATCTGTGTAGGGCTGCGTGGCACCCGGAGCCACAGAGCGCCGTCTCCACCCCGCCTGGCCACATCCACAGCACACAGCCATGAGAAAAGACCCCAAAACACCCGAAGCCCCCACACCCCCAACCACTCCGGGGTCCCCATCCCAAATGCTTTGGGGTCCCCATCCCAAATGCTTCGGGGTCTCCATCCCATCTGCTTTGATGTCCCCATCCCAAAGCACCCTGGTGTCCCAAAAGATTCAGGGCTCCCGTTCCAGCTTTGGTGTCCCCAAATCCATCGCTTCAGGGTCCCCATACCAAACATTTTGGGGTGTCCCCATACCAACTGCATTAAATTCCCCATTTCAAACACTTTGGGGTCCCCGTCCCAAATGCTTTGGTGTTTCCATCCCAAATATTTTGGGGTCCTCATCCTAAGAGCTTTGGGGTCCCCAGCTCAACCTCTCTGGGGTCTCCATCCCAGTCACTTTGGCATCCCCGAGTGTCACAAGTTCTTTGGGATCCTCATTCCAGGTGTTTTGGAGCCCCCAACTCAACTATTTTGGGGTCCCCAATTCAACTGCTTTGGGGTCCCCATTCCATGTGCTTTGGGGTCCCCATCTCAAATAGTTTTGTGTCCCCAACTCAGCTACTTTGGGGTCCCCAATTCAACTGCTTCGGGGTCCCCATTCTACGTGCTTTGGGGTCCCCATCTCGGATAGTTTGGGGTCCCCACCTCAACCACTTTGGCGTCCTTAATCCAGGTGCTTTGGGGTCCCCATCTCAACTCTTTTGGGGTCCCCATTCCAGACCCTTCGGTGTCCCCATCCCAAACACTTTGAGGTTCCCCATTCCAAGCGCTTCGGGATCCAATCCTCTTTGGGTTCCCCATCCCAACTTCTTCGGGGTCCCCATCCCACCCCTCTCTCCCCGCTCTGGGGGGTGCCATGTATGCGTGTGCAGACTGGGGGGGGATGGGGGGGACGGCGGGTCCCTTCCTATTGGCTGAGGGGCCGTCCAAAATCCCCCGTGCGCTCCCGCGCAGGCTATGATGGGTCCCACCTCTCGGCGCCGCCGGACCGTATATAAGGGCAGGGCGGAGCGGTGGGAAGGCAGTAGGAAGTTTCTGCTGGGGTCTGGATTGGAGCTGCGGAGTGAGATCGGCCCTGAATGACCCGACCTTAAGACAAAGAGCCCCAAAGAGTCTACATGTCTAATATTTAGACATGTTCAGCTTTGTGGATTCTCGGTTACTGCTGTTGATAGCAGCGACTGTACTACTCACCCGCGGGCAAGGAGAAGAGGACAGTAAGTAGCGGGCGGAGGGATGGGGTGGAGAGGGGGGTGCGTCCCGTGGGGGAGAAGAGAAGGAAAATGGAGTTAAATAGGGGTGAATCGGGCTGGGGGAGGAGTGGGGTGCGTGGGGTGTGTGGGGCTGCGGCCAAGAGGAGGAGGTGGGCAGAAGGGTGGAGGGAGAGGGGAGAGGAGGTGGGATATGGGGAGAGCGAGGAGAGGGGGGAGCGGGGAGAGGGAGGAGAGGGGAGAAGGGGCCCGGCCCCCGGCTCTGCGAAAGCCATCAGGAAAGAATTAGAAAAGTCTCAGATGATTCATAAGGAAAACGTTCCGGCCGCCCCATAGCGCTGCCCAGACATCGGGGAGGGGGGGAGCGGAGCGTCCCGTCCGTCTGTGGGGTGCAGCGTGGGGTGGGTGGGGGTCACAAATGGGGTCAATGTGCGCCCTGAGAGCCGCGCTGCTGCCGCTGCGGAGATGGGGCTGGCAGTGGGGGTGGCAGTGGGGTGGCAGTGGGGTGGTGCCAGGCTGCGCCGCGTTGCTCCGAGCATCGGCCGTTCGCAGGGCTTCGGTTCTGTGTGGCTTTATGGGTTTTGTGGCTCTTTTGGGGGCCGTTTCCCTCCTGGGCCCATTCCCACCCGCTGTGCCGCCCTCCTTTGGCTCGGCGCGTTGTGCAACGCCTGCAGCTCCGCGGGCAGCTTTGCACTTTGCTGTTCCATTCGTTGTGTGGGGCTCCATCCTGCATTTCTGAGGGGTGACATTTCACCCTTGTTTTTTAGGGGCGGCAGCGCTCTGCTTTTTTTGGGGTCAGCTTTGCAGTTTGGGGTTGGTGTTGTTGCATTGTCGGAGCTGGCGATGTCGCGTTGTTGGCGGCGTCGATTTTGCATTTCTTTGCGTTTTGCCCTCACATTTTTATTTTTATTTTTATTTTTTATTTTCCAAGAGGGGGGGGGGGACACACAGGACAGGACGGGGGGACACAGCACGACATCTTGCTTTCATTTCATTTCTTTCATTTCATTTTTCGGCCTTTTGATTCTCTCCAAGCAACTTCGTTACAGAGCTTCTCCCCTTTTCCCCCTTTGCCATCGCGCAGCGGTGCGGCCCCACAACCTCCCCCCTCTTCCCGGCCCCCCCCCGGGCTCCGCTATGGGGCCGCCCCACTCTCTGGCAGCCGCCCCACACTCGGCAGCTCCCACATCTGGCCCCATCCCGCCTCATCCCGGCTCTAATTTCAGCCCAGACGAGGGGGGGATCCCCCGATCCCGGCACCGCCCCGCACCCCCCCCCCCCTCCCCGCTATTTTCCTTGGCCCCCGGCTTCGGGACGCGGCTGCCGGACGGGGGTTTTGTTTAAATTCCAGACTAAGTGGGAAGAGCCGATGGCGGCGGTGCTTTTCCCGTGTCACAGAGCCGGGTTGATGAGAACCAGATGAAGGGAGAACGGCGCTGCCGAGCGGGAGCGCTGCGGGGCGGGGGGGGAGCGCAGCCTTTCCTCACCGACTCCCCCCTGTACCCCCTTCCCCCCCCCCCCCCAACATCAGTCCAGACCGGGAGCTGCGTCCAGGACGGGCTGACGTACAACGATAAGGATGTGTGGAAACCCGAACCGTGCCAGATCTGCGTCTGCGACAGCGGCAACATCCTCTGCGACGAGGTGATCTGCGAGGACACCTCCGACTGCCCCAACGCCGAAATCCCCTTCGGAGAATGCTGCCCCATCTGCCCCGATGTCGACGGTACCGCTCCCCCCCCCCCCCCCCGGCTCCCATCCCTCCCTGCCCCTCTCCGGGGTGCTTTTGGGGGGGTTGCCCCCCATCTCAACACAGCTCCTTCCTCCCGCAGCCTCCCCCGTCTATCCAGAGAGTGCTGGAGTAGAGGTAACCACCGCCGCCTCCAAACCCTTTGGCTGCCCCCCAAACCCCCCCCCCCCCGGATCCCCCTTTGGGATCATATTAGGGGACCGCATTACGGGATCATAACCGCCCCCCCCCTCACCTTTCCCCTACAGGGTCCTAAAGGAGACACCGGCCCCAGAGGAGACAGGGTTTGTACCCCAGGCACCCGGCCCTATACACACCCACACCGGCTGCCCCACTGCTGCTCACTCCCTCTCCCCCCCCCCCTCCTCCCCCCCATAGGGACTCCCCGGCCCCCCTGGCAGAGATGGCATCCCTGGACAGCCTGGCCTCCCAGGACCCCCCAGGCCCTCCAGGACCTCCAGGCCTCGGCGGAGTGAGTATGGGGGGGTCCTCATCAGCACAACCCATGGCTGGGGTTTCCTTCTGTCCTTCCCCCCCTTCCTGCTCAGCCCTTTTTCTCCCTCTGCCCCACAGAACTTCGCTCCTCAAATGTCTTACGGATATGATGAGAAATCGGGTGGCATGGCGGTGCCCGGCCCCATGGTGAGTGGGGGGCTGGGGGTGCAGGTGGGGTGTGGGGGGAGGGAGGTGGGGGCTGCGGGGCCGTCAGTGATGGGGACAGGGATGGGGTGGCAGTGGGGACAGGGATGGGGTGGCAATGAGGATGGGGTGGCAATGGGAACAGGTGGAGTGGCAAGGGGAAAGGGATGGGGTGTTAATGGGGTCAGGGATGGGGGTGACAAGGGGAGCGGGGACGGGATGTTAATGGGGACGGAAATGGGGTGGCAATGGGGACAGTGATGAGGTGGTGCTGGGAACAGGGATGGGGTGGCCATGGGGTCAGGTGGAATGGAAAGGGGAAGAGGGATGGGGGGTGGCAATGGGGACAACAAGGGGTGGTGACAGGGAAAGGGACTGGGTAACAACATGGGCATCAGTAAGGTGGGAATGGGGGCAGGGATAGGATGGCAATGGGGACAAGAAGGGGTGACGATGGGGTCAGCAAGGGGATGGTGACTGGGAAAGGGGCTGGGTAGCAATGGAGAGGTGAATAGGGTAGGATTGCAGACAGGGATGGAGTGGCAATGGGGACAAGAAGGGGTGGTGATGGGGACAGAGATGAGGATGGGTGCCGGTGGGACAAGGATGGAGTGGAGATGGGGGTGGGAAATGGGTAGCAATAAGGACACCAGAGGGGTAGCAATGGGACAGGGATGGGGTGGCAATGGAAAGAGGGATTGGGCTGGTATGGGGACATCAGAAAGGCAGCAGCGGGGGTGACAATAAGGCAGCAGTAAAACAGAGACTGAAATAGGTGCAGGGGACAGAGATGTGAGGGGGGCAAGAGGGACATCAGCAGGGCGGTAAGGAGCCAAGGTGCTGGGGATGGGTGTAGGATGGCGCTGGGACAGAAATGGGGTGGCAGTGGAGACGTCAGTGGGGCAGGAATGGGGTGGGGATGGGGTGCAGCAACGGGACAAGGATGGGGTGGGGGGTGGCACGCGCTCAGCTCTGTCTCCTTGTTCCCCCCCAGGGCCCTGCTGGACCCCGTGGTCTCCCTGGCCCTCCTGGTGCTCCTGTGAGTATCTCCTCCTCCTCTTCCTCCTCCTCCTCCTCCTCAGCTCATTTTTGGGGCCAAGCCCCCCAGGGACCCTTTGGTGTGGGTGCCCTTGGTGGCAGGGGGTGGGCACAGGTTGGATGAGGGCAGGATGCAGCATCCCCCCCCCCCCACCATGCATAAGGAAGCCCACAGTGATGGGGATCCACATGGGGTGGGGGGGTCTGAACTCATCATTGGGGTCTTCAGACCCAGCTTTCCCTTTCTCTGACCCATTTTTCCCCCTTCTTTTCCCCCCACTGAACCACAGGGCCCTCAAGGTTTCCAAGGTCCCCCTGGTGAACCCGGCGAGCCCGGTGCCTCCGTAAGTGCAGGAACTGCAGCTGTGCCCCCCAACCCCCAGCACTGCTGGCAGGGGGCAGCAATGGGGAGCCTTGCACCCCACAGCCCCCCCCCACACCCCTTTCTTATCTCCTAGGGACCCATGGGCCCCCGCGGCCCCGCTGGCCCCCCTGGCAAGAACGGCGATGATGTAAGTGGCAGTGGGTCGGACCCCCCCTGTCTGGTGGCACTGACCCCCTTCTTCCCCCCAGGGCTCAGCGCTGTGGGGCTGTGCCACCAACCGTGTCCTTGTCTATAGGGTGAAGCTGGCAAACCCGGCCGTCCTGGCGAGCGTGGACCCCCTGGCCCCCAGGTGAGGCTCCCCCCATGGTTGGGGGGCCCACGGCGTGCACAGCACACAAGGGATGGGGGCACGGGGACCCGTGGCTCTGTGTCACCCCACGGCCTTTCCTTGTAGGGCGCACGCGGTCTCCCTGGAACTGCTGGTCTGCCGGGCATGAAGGGACACAGAGTGAGTTCTGCATCCCCCCATGAGATGTGGGGCGAACTGAGAGCACCCCCAAGCCGGGGAAACCCCCGTGGAACCCCAACACCCAGCCAATGAGTTGGGGGGGGTGGGGGGTTGGAGGCACTGACGCTGACCCCCCTCCTCTGCCCCCCAGGGCTTCAGTGGTTTGGATGGTGCCAAGGGTGAGCCCGGCCCCGCTGGTCCCAAGGTGAGCAGAGCTGCTGGAGCAGCTCACCCAGCCACCCACCCCCACTGTGGGGTCCGGCTGCTGCCACTTTGGGGCAGAAAACCCCAATTTTTGTATTTGCATATTATTATTATTATTATTTGTTGTCCTAGGGTGAGCCTGGCAGCCCTGGAGAGAACGGCGCTCCTGGGCAGATGGTGAGTGCTGGGTGGGTGCTGGGTGGGTGCTGGGTGGGTGCTGGGAGACACAGTGAAGGGGGGGGGACACGGTGCCCCCTGAGGGGCTGCATCCCCAGGGGAGGTGGGGGGAGGGGGGCTTAGCAACGAGAGCATCATTGGGGGCAGGGGGCACAGAGATGCTAAAGGGAAAGCAGCCCACCCTGACCCTTCTGTCCTCCGCAGGGTCCTCGCGGTCTTCCGGGCGAGAGAGGCCGCCCCGGTCCATCCGGTCCCGCTGTGAGTATTGGGGAACCCGGGGCTCGGACCCCCCCGGCACCCCATCGCGCCCCCCATCGCTGCAGCTCACGGCCGCCTCTCTCCCTCAGGGCGCTCGCGGTAACGACGGTGCTCCCGGTGCTGCCGGTCCTCCTGTGAGTGCCCCCAACCCTCCGAGCTCCCCACGGCCCGGCCTGGGAGGGGGGGTCTCCTGCGAAGGGTCCCCATCCCAGAGCCGCGCTTCCCGGTAAGCCCGATGCGCCGCGCTGTTCTCGTCTGACGCATCCGTCCTCTCCCCCCACTTAGGGCCCAACCGGTCCCGCGGGTCCCCCCGGCTTCCCCGGCGCTGCTGGCGCTAAGGTAAGACCTCCGCCCCTCGGCCGCGGCCCCACAGCCCGGCTGGGGGTTTGGGGGGAGGTGGGATGGGGGATTTCCTCCCCCGTGCTCCGCAGCGCCCGTCGGTGGCCAACAGGGCCGGCACCGCCAACGGCTGCGCTGCGCGGAAAGGAGGAGCGGTGCGGCTGCGGGCGGCCCGGCCCTGACTCTTCCTCCCTCCTCTTCCTCCCCAGGGCGAAACAGGTCCCCAAGGTGCTCGCGGTAGCGAAGGTCCCCAAGGCGCCCGTGGCGAACCCGGTCCCCCCGGCCCAGCTGGCGCTGCCGGTCCCGCCGTGAGTGCCCCCCGACGGCGTCCCGCCCTTCAGCCTCACGTCCCTCGGGCTCCCACGTAACCCTTCCTCTTCCTCCTCTTTCTCTCCACCAGGGTAACCCCGGTGCCGACGGTCAACCCGGTGCCAAAGGTGCTACGGTGAGTTGTTGGTGCGGCGCCACGCTGCCGCACGCGGTTCCCGGTTCGGGGGTCCCTCGCCCTCACCGCCCCCCTGCCTGTCCCTCAGGGCGCTCCTGGCATCGCCGGTGCCCCCGGCTTCCCCGGTGCTCGCGGTCCCTCCGGACCCCAAGGTCCCAGCGGTGCCCCCGGACCCAAAGGGAACAGCGTGAGTACCCCCGCATCCCCCCTGCATCCCTCCTCCCGCCCTGTGGTGGGCTCTCAGCCCTTCGTTCCAGCGCTGGGATGGAGATGGGGCACCGAGGCGATGGCGTTGCGATGGCTCCATCCTTTGGTCCATCGGTGCACCGCCCCACCGGGCGCATCTCCGCACCCCCACGGCACTACGAGCTGCCAGCACCGGGGCTGGGGGGGCTCAGCACCCCCTCCCCGCTCCCACCAACACGGTTCTGAGCATCTCCCCTCCTCTTTCCCAGGGCGAACCCGGCGCTCCAGGCAACAAAGGTGACACCGGAGCCAAAGGCGAACCCGTAAGTGTCCCCAGGAGCCACCGACGCTCAGCGCAGCCCCAGCTCAGCGTCTCCTCGCGGCCGCTCACCCCGCTCTCCCCCCGCAGGGTCCCGCTGGTGTTCAAGGCCCCCCCGGCCCCGCCGGTGAGGAAGGCAAGAGAGGAGCTCGTGGAGAGCCCGGCCCTGCTGGGCTGCCCGGTCCTGCAGGAGAACGGGTGAGTCCGCCTTGTCCTCCCCCCGGCTTCAGCCCGATGGAAACGCCGATGGCATCCCACGCACCTCGAGGTTTCCTTGGAGCATCTCGGCTGCTCGGCCCCACGGCTGTGCCCCATAGGGTCCCCCCACCCCGCTCTGACCGTTCTCCCATCCCTCGCAGGGCGCTCCCGGTAGCCGCGGTTTCCCCGGTGCTGACGGCATCGCCGGTCCCAAGGTGGGTTTTTCTTTCCTTCCTGCGTGAGCGCAGCTCTGCGCCCCCTCCCCATCCCGGATCTCCATAACCTCCCTTCTCTCTCAGGGTCCCCCCGGAGAGCGCGGTTCCCCCGGTGCCGTCGGCCCCAAAGGATCCCCCGGTGAAGCCGGACGCCCCGGAGAACCCGGTCTCCCCGGTGCCAAGGTGAGCGCGGCGGGGGCACCGTGCGGCGGGCAGAGCCAACGGCCGGCCCTGCCCACGTCCACCCCCAAAGCCCCCCCCCGAGCCCCGTGCCTTAACCCGGCCCTAACGCTCCTCCCAGGGTCTGACTGGAAGCCCCGGCAGCCCCGGTCCCGACGGCAAAACCGGACCCCCGGTAAGTAACCCCTATAGACCCCCCCCTCCTCGCCCCATAACCGTGCAGTTCACTGACGGGTTCTTTGCTCTCCCCACCTCAGGGTCCCGCTGGTCAAGATGGCCGCCCCGGCCCCCCCGGCCCCCCCGGAGCCAGAGGTCAAGCTGGTGTGATGGGTTTCCCCGGTCCCAAAGGTGCTGCGGTGAGTGCGCATGGATGGGGGGCTCAAATGGGGGGGGGGGGGGTTGGTCTGCCCACAGGTTTGGGGTGCACGAGGTGCACAGGATTTCATGTCAGATCTGTGGCACAGGTCTCACAGAGCCCCACAATTGGGGGGGGGGTCAGGGGGGTCCATCCCACGGTGCTGTGATTTTGACGCCCATCTCACCCCACTCCTCTTGCTTTTAGGGTGAGCCTGGCAAACCCGGTGAGAGAGGAGCTCCCGGCCCCCCTGGTGCTGTTGTGAGTATTGCTGGGGGCAGATCTATGGGGCCAGAAAACCCCAAATGGGGATTGGGAACAGCAGCTCTGGTGGCCATCGGTGCAGGCTGGAAGCTGCCAGCAGCTCAGGATCCAGGGCAGCAGGGAGGAGACGTGGCAGGAATCTCCTTCCAGGGATGCCACAGTTCTGTCCTGCCCCACACCTCGCTCATAGCACGGCCCCATAGACTCATAGCACAGCCCCATAGGCTCACAGTGCACAGCCCCATAGGCTCATAGCACAGCCCCATAGGCTCCCACTACAGCCCCATAGGCTCCCACTACAGCCCCATAGGCTCCCACTACAGCCCTATAGGCTCCCACTACAGCCCTATAGGCTCGCAGCATGTGGCCCTATAGGCTCAATGCACAGCCCCATAGGCTCACAGTGCACAGCCCCACAGGCTCATAGCACAGCCCCATAGGCTCCCACTAAAGCCCTATAGGCTCACAGTGCACAGCCCCATAGGCTCACAGTGCACGGCCCCACAGGCTCATAGCACAGCCCCATAGGCTCCCACTACAGCCCTATAGCCTCGCAGCACGTGGCCCTATAGGCTCACTGCACAGCCCCATAGGCTCACGCTGTAGCCCTGCAGGTTCACAGCGTGCGGCCCCCATCAGCTCGCAGCACAGCCCCACAAGTTCACAAAAGTTCTTGGCCCTATGGACTCGCAGCACAGCCCCATAAGCTTACAGCACACAGCCCCATAGGCTCACAGTGCGCAGCCCCACAGGCTCAATGCACAGCCCCACAGACTCACAGCACACAGCCCCATAATCTCACAGTCTTGCACAGCCCCATAGATTTACAGCACAGCCCCATGGGCTCACAGTGCAGCCCCATAACCTCACAGTACAGCACAGCCCCATAGATTTACAGTGCACGGCCCCATGGGCTCACAGCACGGCTCCATAAACTGACAGTGTATGAATCTATGGGGCTCACAGCCCCATAGGCTCACAGTGCACAGCCCCATAGACTCACAGCCCCATAGGCTCACAGCTCTCTGTCCCATAGACTCACAGCTCAGCCCCATAGACTCACAGTGCACAGCCCCATAGGCTCACAGCTCTCTGCCCCATAGGCTCACAGCTCAGCCCCATAGACTCAGCCCTGTAGGTTCACAGCTCAACCCCATAAGTTCTGAGCTCTCTGTCCCATAGACTCACAGCTCAGCCCCATAGACTCACAGTGCACAGCCCCATAGGCTCACAGCTCTCTGTCCCATAGGCTCACAGCTCAGCCCCATAGGCTCACAGTGCACAGCCCCATAGATTCACAGCCCCATAGGCTCACAGTGCACAGCCCTATAGACTCACAGCCCCATAAGTTCACAGCTCAGCCCCATAAGTTCTGAGATCTCTGTCCCATAGACTTACAGCTCAACCCCATAGGCTCACAGCTCTCTGCCCCGTAGGCTCACAGTGCACAGCCCCATAGGCTCACAGCTCAGCCCCATAGGCTCACAGCTCAGCCCTATAGACTCACAGCTCTCTGCCCCACGCGCTCCCAGCACCCATGGGTGCACGCAGTGCTCTGAGCCCCTCCTCCCCCCCTTAGGGTGCTGCTGGTAAGGATGGTGAAGCCGGTGCCCAGGGTCCCCCTGGCCCCACTGTGAGTATCCGTGTCCCCCCCCCATGCACTACTGATGCAGTGGGTGCTCCGCCGCCCCCCAACCCCCCCCCTCACTCTTCTCCCCCCTCCTGCAGGGTCCCGCTGGAGAGAGAGGTGAACAAGGTCCCGCCGGAGCCCCCGGCTTCCAGGTGAGGGGACGACGACACCTCGTGGTGACAGCGGTGCCACCCCCCCTTTGCACCCCACATTCTCACCCCCCATCTCTCCCCTTTCTCCCCTGCAGGGTCTGCCCGGCCCTGCTGGCCCCCCAGGAGAGGCTGGCAAACCTGGTGAGCAGGTGAGTGCCCCATCACCATCCCTACGGACATCAGCCCGAGTCGGTGCCTCAATGCGCCACCCCATAACCTCCACCCCATAACCTCCACCCCATAACCTCCATCCCATCCATAGGGTGTCCCCGGAGATGCCGGTGCCCCCGGTCCCGCCGGTGCCAGGGTGAGTTGAAGCCCCACAGCCCCCCTTCTTCCCCCCCCCCCCCCTTGCTCCGAACGGCCGCGCTCAGCTCCTCTCCTCCTCCTGCAGGGTGAGAGAGGTTTCCCCGGTGAGCGCGGTGTCCAGGGCCCCCCCCGGCCCCCAGGGTCCTCGTGGTGCTAACGGTGCTCCCGGAAACGATGGTGCTAAGGTGGGTATGGGGGGGTTCTGCTTTTTGGGGGGTGGAAGGAGGTTGGGGTGGCTCCGAACGCGGCTCTCTCTTGCAGAGACGGCGCTGATTTCTCACTAACCTCCATCGCTGTGTTTCTTCCCCAGGGTGACGCCGGTGCTCCCGGTGCCCCCGGAAACCAAGGCCCCCCCGGGTTGCAGGGGATGCCCGGAGAACGCGGTGCTGCCGGCCTGCCAGGCGCCAAGGGTGACAGAGTGCGTGTCCCCCCCCCCTCCCCTTCTCCCAATGCCCCCCATTCACCCTCTGCCTGCAGCCCCCTCCCCTCCCACAGCCGCTCACCGCCTGGAGGGGCATCCCAGCATGGCTCTTCCCTGAGCCGAGGGGATGGGGGGGGGGGGGTTGTGGTCCTTATGGGTCCTTATGGGGCGCAGAGCAGTGGGACGCTCCGGGCCGTACCCACAGGTGACCCTCTGTGCCTTCTCCCCCCACGCAGGGTGACCCCGGTCCCAAAGGTGCTGACGGTGCTCCTGGCAAAGATGGTCTCCGCGGTCTGACCGGCCCCATTGGCCCCCCCGGCCCCGCTGGTGCTCCCGGTGACAAGGTGGGGACGTCTTTCATCTGCACGCTATGGGGAGGTGTCCCCGCGTCCCACACCGACCCCATAATGCTGCTCTGACCTCACGGCCTTCTCTCCTCTTCCTCCCCTCTGTCAGGGTGAAGCTGGCCCCCCCGGCCCTGCTGGGCCCACTGGTGCCCGTGGTGCTCCTGTAAGTGTCTGCAACACCGCATGGCTCAGCCCTGCTGCCATCCTTGCCCACCCCATCCCTGATGTGACGGCCGTTATCCCTCTTTTCCCCCCTCCTTTAGGGTGACCGTGGTGAGCCCGGCCCCCCCGGTCCTGCTGGATTTGCTGGCCCTCCTGTAAGTGTCCTTGCAGATGCTCTCCCCCCCCCCCCCGGATTTCCCCCACCCCACACTTCACCCCCGCTCACCCCAATGCTCTGTCCCATAGGGTGCCGATGGCCAGCCTGGTGCTAAAGGTGAAACTGGGGATGCTGGAGCCAAAGGTGACGCTGGTCCCCCTGGCCCTGCTGGCCCCACTGGTGCTCCCGGCCCTGCCGTAAGTCCCCCCCCCCAGGTGCCCCCCAAGGAGAACCTCCACAGTGTTGCTCACCCCTCTTTTCCTCCCCCCTCAACTGCAGGGTGCTGTTGGTGCTCCTGGTCCCAAAGGCGCTCGTGGAAGCGCTGGACCCCCTGTAAGTATATGGATTTTGTGGGGGGGGGGTTGCACGGCTCCCCGGGTTGGGGGGAGATGGGTGTGTGCACCCATGGGTGGCTCAGCCCCTCCTGCATCTCGCCCCCAAACTATGGGAGCTGTTTGGGCCGGTAACATCATGCGTGGGGATGGGGGCCGGTCCCATGAGGGGGGTGGGAGGTGCAGTGGGTGAAGACGGCTCGTTTCTCCCACCTCCCCCCCAAATTCAAAGCTGTACCCCCCCGTGGGGTGAGCGCCTCCCTCCTGGCCGCTGGTCCTGGTGGTGCCCCCATGTTCCGTGCAGCCCCCCCTGACCGCAGCGTTTCTCCCTTGCAGGGTGCTACTGGTTTCCCTGGTGCTGCTGGAAGAGTCGGTCCCCCCGGCCCCTCCGTAAGTGCTGCGCCCCACAGCAGCGGCGGGACGGGGGGTGTGGGGGGGCCGCTGGCACCGTGCTGTTGTGTGGATGCCGGGCAGAGCTCCAGGCAGCTCCACGTGGTCACCGTGACCCATTTGGCACCGGACGCCGCTGGCACCGCGCAGCCACCCTGCGGGGGGGTCTGACTGCATCACCCCCCCCCCCTTACCCAGGGTAACATCGGCCTTCCCGGCCCCCCCGGCCCCAGCGGTAAGGAAGGTGGCAAAGGACCCCGTGGTGAGACCGGCCCCGCTGGCCGCCCCGGTGAACCTGGCCCTGCTGGCCCCCCCGGACCCCCTGGCGAGAAAGGCTCCCCCGGCGCTGACGGTCCCATTGTAAGTCACCCCACAGCGTGACCCCTCCACGGACACCAGGCCGTGTCACCCCGTGGTTCTGCCCTCCATCTGGAGGTGCCCACATTGAGGTGCTGCTCGTCCCCCCCAGGGCGCTCCCGGCACCCCCGGACCCCAAGGTATCGCCGGTCAGCGCGGTGTCGTCGGTCTCCCAGGACAGCGAGGTGAAAGAGGCTTCCCCGGCCTGCCCGGCCCCTCTGTGAGTACCCCCGTGGGACCCCCCAGCTCACCGTGTGGCTGATGGGTGCTCCTGGTGTCCGACGCCTCTGCGCTCTCTTCTCCATAGGGTGAACCCGGCAAGCAGGGTCCCTCAGGTTCCCCTGGTGAACGCGGTCCTCCCGGCCCCATGGGCCCCCCTGGCCTCGCTGGTCCCCCTGGTGAAGCTGGCCGTGAGGTAGGGTGAAGGCTGGATGTGCTCGTGGCACCCGTGGGTGCTGGGCTCAGCGATGGGTCCCCCCTTCGTTAGCATCCTCATCCTAACGAGGGGCTTCGGGGGGTCTTGCTGTCCCATAGGGTGCTCCCGGTGCTGAAGGTGCCCCCGGTCGTGACGGTGCTGCTGGTCCCAAGGTGAGTGCCCAGGGGTGGGGTGCTGGGTTGGGGTGGTGAGGCTGTGCTGATCCACGCTTATGTCTGCTCTGCCTCCTCCTCTTCCTCTTCCTCCTCTCAGGGTGACCGTGGTGAGACCGGCCCTGCCGGCCCCCCTGGTGCTCCCGGTGCCCCCGGTGCCCCCGGCCCCGTCGGTCCTGCTGGCAAAAATGGAGATCGTGGTGAGACCGTAAGTGCTGCTCTGCTCATGGAGAGCCCCATCCGCTCCCTCCCAGCCCCAGTTCTCCATCTGAGCACTGAGGTTTGGGTCAGAACTGTCCCTGCGCTCGGATCCCGGCACAGGAGGGGGCTGCCCACCGGGGGGAGGCGACCCTTCGTCCCACTTGGGGTTGTTGCTGTGGGACGATGCTCTGACCATCCCCTTCCCTCCTGTCCCAGGGCCCCGCTGGTCCCGCCGGCCCCCCTGGTCCCGCTGGTGCTCGTGGTCCTGCTGTAAGTTGGTGCCCCCCTCCTCTGTCCTTCGTCCTTCCTCGTCCCCATGGACGTGGGGCTCTTCGGGTTGTGCTCAGCTCATCTCCTCCCATAGGGTCCCCAAGGTCCTCGTGGTGACAAAGGCGAAACCGGTGAACAGGGTGACAGAGGCATGAAGGGCCACAGAGGCTTCTCCGGTCTCCAGGGCCCACCTGGTCCTCCTGTAAGTGCCACCAGGTGTGGGGATGGCAGCAGCGGGTGCTGCCCCACGTCCTGAGATGCTCACAGCACTTTCTCTCTGCCCCGCTTTGCACAGGGCGCTCCTGGTGAACAAGGTCCTTCTGGTGCTTCTGGTCCCGCCGGTCCACGTGTAAGTCCCCAACGCACAGACATCCATCCAGGGCTGAGCATCGTGGGGCCGCACAGGGGACGCGTCCCCCCACGGCGCTGGGGTCCCATCTGTGCTCATCACCTCTCCTCTCCCATAGGGTCCTCCTGGTTCCGCCGGTGCCGCCGGCAAAGACGGTCTCAACGGTCTGCCCGGCCCCATCGGCCCCCCCGGCCCCCGCGGTCGCACCGGTGAAGTCGGCCCTGTTGTACGTATCCACCCCACCGCCGCTGCCCACCCGGATCTGCTGCCTTCGCTCCACTCTCACCACCCTCCTCCTCCTCCTGCAGGGTCCCCCCGGCCCTCCTGGCCCCCCAGGTCCTCCCGGCCCCCCCAGCGGTGGCTTCGACTTCAGCTTCCTGCCTCAGCCACCCCAAGAGAAGGCGCACGACGGCGGCCGCTACTACCGAGCTGACGATGCCAACGTGATGCGCGACCGCGACCTGGAGGTGGACACCACCCTGAAGAGCCTCAGCCAACAGATCGAGAACATCCGCAGCCCCGAAGGCACCCGCAAGAACCCAGCACGCACCTGCCGGGACCTGAAGATGTGCCACGGCGACTGGAAGAGCGGTCAGTGCCCCCCAGGGTCCTCCTCAGCTCCATCCCTCCTGGATGCTCCCACCTCCATCCCTCCTATCTGCCCTTCACCTCCGTCCCTCCGTCTTCATCACCCACGGATCTTCGCCTCCGTCTTTCCCACCCACCCCTCACCTCCTGGATGCTCTCACCCACCCCCTCCGTCTCTCACGGCTCTTCCTCACCTTCATCCTTCCATCCTCCCCCTCTCACGGCTGTTCCTTATTTATCCCTCCGTATTCCATCTCCCACGGCCATTTCTCACCTCCTTTCTCCATCTCTCATGGTTTTTCCTCCCATTTTGCACCTCTCACGGCTTCTCACTTCTTATTTCTCCATCCTCTGTTCCTTGTGGTTGCCTCGCTTCCGTCCTCATCCCTATGGACTGTTCCTCTCCCCATCCCCGTGCCCAGTGGCTGCTCCTCACCTCCATCCCCATCCTCTGTTCCTCCCCTTTACCTCCATCCCCATCTCTTATTTCTCTTCTGACCTCTACCCCCGCTTTCCATCACTTCCCCTCACCTCTGTCCCCATCTCCTCTTCCTCCCCTTTACCTCCATC
>NW_026040199.1:5000-55765 GCF_023343835.1 Lagopus muta
TTTACATTAAGTGAATGTAAAGCTAAAGCCAATTTGGTTGAATTAAGTTGAATACAAAGCCAAAGCCAATTTGGTTGATGCAAAATGACTGCAAGGCTAAAGCCAATTTGATTGAGATCAATTGAATGCAGACGCTGAAATCAGCGCAACTCTTCAAATGGCCACAAGGGGGGCGCGAGTCTCAGACTGGCCGGGAGGAACAAAATCGCCTCCACCGGCCCTTGGTTACGGGGTTGGGTTAGCCCTGCGCTAGAACAAACAAAGCAAAGCTAACCCAACCCCGTAAGCAAGGCAATGCTAAAGCCAATTTGGTTTACATTAATTGGATGTAAAACTAAAGCCAATTTGGTTTACATTAAGTGAATGTAAAGCTAAAGCCAATTTGGTTGAATTAAGTTGAATGCAAAGCCAAAGCCAATTTGGTTGATGCAAAATGACTGCAAGGCTAAAGCCAAATTTGGTTGAGATTAACTGAATGCAGAGGCTGAAATCAGCGCAACTCTTCAAATGGCCACAAGGGGGCGCGAGTCTCAGACTGGCCGGGAGGAACAAAATCGCCTCCGCCGGCCCTTGGTTACGGGGTTGGGTTAGCCCTGCGCTAGAACAAACAAAGCAAAGCTAACCCAACCCCGTAAGCAAGGCAAACTTAAAGCCAATTTCGTTTACATTAATTGGATGTAAAATTAAAGCCAATTTTGTTTACATTAATTGAATGTAAAGCTAAAGCCAATTTGGTTGAAGTCAACTGAATGTAAAGCTAAAGCCAATTCGGTTTACATTAATTGAATGTAAAGCTGAAGCCAATTTGGTTGAAGTCAATTGAACGCACACGCTGAAATCAGCGCAACTCTCAAAATGGCCACAAAGGGGCACGAGTCTTAAAGTGGCCAGGAAGGAACGCAGATGGCATCAGAAGGAAGCGTTGATTGGCCTGGGAACAGAAGGGCCCTCAGGAAGGGTGCCGGTGGGTTGGATCGCTGGGCTGAAGCTGATGGGATGAACTGCAATGAGACCGAGTGCCGCATCCCACACGTTGCCTGCGATGACCTTGGTGGGGGCTTGTGGCACAGTGACAGGAAGATCGTGGAAAGGGAACGGAGTGGGGATTCGGGTAACGGCTCAACTGAACTGAGCTGGCGGTGAGTGTGGGAGGCCAAAAAAGCCAATGGCATCGCAGGGGGGAAGTCATCGACTGGAAGCATCGAAGGCATCTTCACCTGTAATACAGAGACATGCTTTAGAAGGAGGAACACCGAGACCCAAACTGTGCTCACCGTCAGCCCACCCCCACAAAATGTGGAAGCCAAACACCGCTCCAAGAAATAGCTTCAGAGTAAGGTTAGGAGTACTTAACAGGGAAGGTACTAGGGTTAGGTACATCAGGATTAGGGTTAGAGTGACCGTTAGGGAAGGCCAAGGCAAAGTCACCTGCAAAAGGCAAGGAGAACAGCCGAGGGAACACCAAAACAGAGGGCAAAGGCAAAGGGATGGGAAAGGCTTGGAGAATGCCAAAAGTCACATCAGAGGTCAGGCCCAAGGAGAAGCCGCAGAGAACGCCAGAACAGAGACCAAAGAGATCAACGCAGAAGGCCAAAATGGAGGGCGAAGTCCATGAGAACGCTGCTGGGAAGGCCGATGCAGAAGGTCAAGGGCAATGGCCAAAGAGAATGCGGCAGTAAAGGCCAAAACCAAAGGCAAAGAGAATGCTGTAGGAGAAGACAAAACAAGAGGCCAAAGGGAATGTGGCAAAGAAGGCCGGGAGCAATGGCCAAAGAGAACATGGAAGGGGACGCCAAAACCGAAGCCAAAGAGAACGCTGCAGGGAAAGCCAGAACAGGAGGCCAAAGGGAATGTGGCAAAGATGGCCGAGGGCAATGGCCAAAGAGAACGCAGCCACAAATGCCAGAACTGAAGGCCAAAATAGTGTTGTAAGGGAACGCCAGAACGGGAGGCAAAGGGAACGTGGCAAAGAAGGCCAATGACAAAGGCCAAGGGAATGTGGCACACATGGCCAAAACCGAAGGCCAAAGAGAACGCAGCGAAGGTGGCCAAGGGCAAATGGCCAAGAGAATGCCACAGGGATCGCCAAAACAGGAGGGCAAGAGAACGCAGCAGGAAAAGCCAAGGGCAAGGAGAACGCTGCAGGGAAAGGCTGGAGGCAAGGAGAACACAGAAAGAAAAGGACAGGCAGCATTCAGGGCACCGAGAAGTGCAGAAATGAGCTCTGGGAACCCTACCTTGTGCCTCAGTAAGTAATGAGTAAACATTGGTGGGTGTGCATTGCCCTTACCTGCTGGGCAGACAATTACCGGCCAGCAAAGCGAGGTTCCAGGGCATTCCAGGAAATGCAGATTCCAGTTCCTGCTGCTGCTGTGAAGAGCCACGCATCTCCGTGCTGACCTTAAAGTGCTCAGGAGCAACGCAGCTCTGCTTCCACCTGTGGGAAACAATGCAGTAATGAAGGCGCTGCCCCACATGTGTGGGGCTGCACCCTGAGCACATTGCTGTAATGATGACACAAGGGTTGTAATTAATTATAATTATAATTAACATTAGGGATATAATTAATGTTATTGATAGGGTTGAAGTTACAGTTGGTCTAACATCAGTATTCTGCACTACAATCACAATTAAGGTTATTTGACAAAAAACATGAGGCATTATTTTTAAGGCAGCATTCAGGTTAGGAGACATTTTCAACACTGCGTTAAGGGTTTGGTTTACAGAGATGCTGCAGGTTAACACAATTATCGTTAGGACTCCCATTCAGCTACGGGTTCAGGTCAAGATTAACTTTAATGTTGCCTCCCAGCTAATCCCAGAGTGCCGAAGGCAAGCAGAACTCCCAGGGCAGGCAAAGGGAAGAACTCTCATGGAAAACCAAGGCAAATGCAAAGCAAACAGCCAAGCTAAGGCAAGGACAAGAGCAAAGAGAGCACCAATGGAAAGCCAAGGTAAGGGCAAGGAGAACGCAACAGGAAAGGTCAGAATACAGCCAAAGAGAACACAGCAGGAAAGGCCAAGGGCAAAGGCCAAGAGAATGCAGCACAAAATGCCAAAACAAAAGGACAAGGGAATACGACATGGAATGCCCAGGCAAGGGCTAAGAAAACATGGCAGGAAATGCCAAAATAGGAGGCCAAAAAGAACACGGCAAAGAAGGCCAATGCAGAATGTGGCTGGAACAAGTTAGGAGGTCAAAGAGAACGCTGCAGGGAATGCCCAGGCAAGGGCCAAGACAACGTGGCAGGAAATGCCAAAACAGGAGGGTGAGAGAATGCTGCCGGGAACGCCAAAACTGAATGCTGAAGCGAATGTGGCTACAGAAAGCCAAGGGCAATAGCCAAGAGATGTGGCATAGAACACAAAAACAGGAGGGCAAGGGCTAAGAGAACATGGAAGGAAATGCCCAGGATGATGGCCGAGAGAACACGGCAAGAAACGCCAAAACAGGAGGGCAGGAGAACGCAGCAGGGAACGCCAAAACTGAATGCCGAAGTGAATGTGGTAAAGAAAGCCAAGGGCAATGGCCAAGAGAACCCAGCATGGAACACAAAAACAGGAGGGCAAGAGAATACCCAGCCAATGGCAATGGCTAAGAGAACATGGAAGGAAACGCCAAAACAGGAGGGCGAGAGAACGCAGTATGGAACACCAAAACTGAATGCTGAAGTGAATGCGGCAAAGAAAGCCAAGGGCAATGGCCAAACGAACGTGGCATGGAACACAAAAACAGGAGGGCAAGACAACGCAGTAGGGAACAGCAAGGGCAAAGGGAAGGAAAACACTGCAGTGAAAGGCCAGAGACAAAGAGAACACAGAAAGAAAAGGACAGGCAGCATCCAGGGCACCGTGAAGTGCAATGAAGAGCTCTGGGAGCACCGTGCTGTGCTATGGAGTGGGTAAACACTGATGGCTGAGCATTGCCCTTACCTGCTGGGCAGACAATTACCAGCCAGCAAAGCGAGGTTCTGGGGCGTTCCAGGAAATGCAGATTCTGGTTCCTTGCTGTTCCCATGAAGAGCCACGCATCTCCATGCAGTCGTTACAGCACTTGGGAGTGCTGCAACTCCGCTGTCACCTGAGGGACACAAAACAGTAATGAAGGCACTGCCCTGCAGATGTGCCTCTGTCACAAACCTGCACTCCTTTCTTTGATCAATGTGGCTGCACTCTGTGCGCGATGCTGCTTACCAGCAGCACTGCAGCTGGGAACAACAGACAAGGAGAAGGCTCAGGTACCCAACAACATCCATCTTCCATCTTCTCTGATAACTGCTCATTATACACTGCCTTCACCTTTGGTTTAGTAGGTGGGGACTGAGGAAGCAATGCTGGTCCCACAGACCCCTCCCTATCCCACACTGTGATGGGAGATCAGGTTCTGGACCACCTGAGGACCCGAGCATCCAGGAGTCTTTGGGTCCTGATGAGACGAGTCCCAGAGCCCTGAGGGAATTCACCGCTGCAGTCACCGAGCCACTCTCAGTGGTATCTGAGAAGTCGAGGCAGTCAGGTGAAGTCCCTGGTGAGCAGAAAAAAGGCGACAGCACAGCTGTTACTGCAGATATAAAATGTGACCCTGGGAACCACCAACGTGTCAGTCTCACCTCTGTGCTGCAAAGAATCGAGGAGCAGATCCTCCTGGAAGTAACTCTGAAGCACACGTTCCAGTGCGTCACCACCCTCTGTGTGAAAAGCTTCCTCCTAATAACCAACCTAAACCTCCCCTGTTTCAGTTTAAAACCATTTCCCCTTGTCCTATCACGATCCACCCTCGTAAACAGCCGTTCCCCTTCCTGCTGTTCCCCCCTTCAAGTACTGTGAGGCTGCAATGAGTTCGCCCCCAAGCCTTCTCTTCTCCAGGCTGAACAACCCCACTTCCCTCAACCTTTCCTTGTAGGGGAGCTGCTCCAACCATCTGATCATCTCAGTGCCTCCTCTGGACCCGCTCCATGAGCTCCACGTCCTTCCTGTGCTGGGAGCCCCAGGCCTGGATGCAGCGCTGCAGATGAAGCCTCACAAGAGCTGAGTAGATGGGGACGATCACCTCCCTCTCCCTGCTGGCCTCTCCTCTTTTAATGCAGCCCAGAACACAGCTGGCCTTCCAGGCTGCAGGCGCGCTCTGCTGGCTGATGTCCACTCATGGATCCCGGCTCATCCACCGCGATCCACAAGTCCTTCTCTGTGGGGCTGCTCTCAAGGTGTTCTTTGCTGAGTTTGTACAAACACCTGGGATTGCCCCTTCATCAGTGACACTGACAGAGGGGTTGAGTGCACCCTAATGACACCGAGCTGTGGGGTGCAGTGACACACCAGAGGGACAACGCCATCCAGAGAGACCTCAACAGGCTGAGTAGTGGCACTCAGCGATGTACCTTCCTGGCCCAGAAAGCCAACCGTATGCTGGGCTCCATCCAAAGATGTGCGGTCAGTAGGTGAAGGGAGGCGGTCCTGCCCCTCTGCTCTGTGCTGTGAGGCCTCACCTGGAGGTGCTGCGTCTGGATGTGGATGTCCGCAGCACAGGACAGACGTGAAGCTGTTGGAGCACATCCAGAGAACAGCCACAAAGTTGAACCGAGGGATGGAACGCCTTTCCTGTAAAGAGAGAGAGAGCTGGAGCTGTTCAGCCTGCAGAAGTGAAGGCTCCGAGGTGATCTGGTAACAGCCTTTCAACACCTGAAGGGAAGAACAAGGAAAGATTTAGCCTACATATAAAGAAAATCTTGTACAGTGATGGTGGTGACACAGCGGAACAGGTTACCCAGACATGTGATGGATGCCCTGTCCCTTCCAAGGTGAGGCTGAGTCAGCCTCTGGGCAGCCTGATCTGGCTGTGGATGTTCCTGTTTGTTGTGTGGCAGTTGGACGAGATCACCACCAATAGTACCAGGTACTCCAGCTGGGATAATCCACATCCGTCACAGAGCCTCTCTGGGCCAGTCCCAGTATTCAGCAGACCAGGGGCTTCACTGCATCATGCTGGGGTGATGCTGAATACAGCAGTCCAGAAGAGGACAATCCTTGGCTTTCTATAAAGATTTATTACACCTAAGGGTGCACAGAATGCCCTTAAACAACTCTGCATGGTTGGAAGCAGTGCATAACAGCCCTGAAATAAAGGAAGAATAAGTTACCCCATTCCAAAGATGAACACTCAGCCCACACTGCCAAGGAAGCAGTCTCCAGGTAGAGATGCTGCCCTTATGGCTTCCACCCCTTAAATGTGGTCAGGATACTACCAAAAAAAAAAAAAAAAAAAAAAAAAAAAAAAAAAAAAAGGGGAGATTGCAGGCCTGAAATAAAGAAAAAACAAAGAAACCACTTACACCCTTCTCAAAGGCCAAAACTCACCCCTGCTCCACAGGAGACAGTCTCCAGAGATCAATGCTGCCCTTACATCTGCCAGCACTTCAGTGTGGTCAGGATGCCCCAAAAACAGGAAAGGCCACAGCCCTAAAACAAGAAGGAATCACTCATCCTTTCTCAAGGACCAGAGCTCACCCCACACTCCCAAGGAGACGGTCTCTAAAGACAGATACCACCTTAAAGGCTGCCAGCCCTTAAGTGGGGTCAGGATCCCCCCAACAACAAGATATTGCAACCCTGGAATAAAGACTCACTCACCCAGTTTCAAGGGTTCACCCCACACTCTAAAGGAAGCAGTCTCCAGGTGCAGTTGCTGCTCCTTCTGCTGATGGACCTTAAATGTGGTCAGGAGCCCCCAGAAAGTGAAATTACAATCCAGCAGTAAAGAAGAAATCAATGACCCCATTCCAAAAACAAACACTCAGCCCACACCCCAAAGGAAGCAGCCTCCATGGAGAAATGCTGCCCTTACAGCTTCCAGCCCTTAAAAGTGGTCAGGATCCCCAAAAAGAGAAAGACCAGAGCCCTGCAATAGAGCATCAATCACTCACCCCATTCCAAAGGGCAGAACTCGCTCCCAATGCTCCCAAGGAGGCAGCTCCCAAGCAGAATGCTGCCCTGTCTGTTCCCAGCCCTTAAATATGGGCAGGGAGGGGGTGGAGCCAAGCTCAGCCCTATCCGGTCCCACAGGTAAATTGCTTCCACCTGTGCTGGCAGGGCTGGCCACACCCCTCACCAGGTGCTCCATCACTGCTTCAGGCTGTAAACAACAAAAAAAAACCTAATTACAAGCAGGTGATTGGATCTGCCTGTCCGGCAAGGGGAGTTTGATCAAAGGATGAGCAACAATGGCGTGCATATTTTGATTGAAGTCTGTCCTCAAAGGCATTCAGTAAAATTTCTAATAGAGAGGGGAGCACAAATTTCAGTACTGATACAGCACACAAATTTCGGTACTGATGCAGAAGATGCTGAAAAGCTGTGTGTGCAGCCTGGATGGCAGAGTTGAGATCACCGGTGTGATCGGAGTGAGCGCTGTTTGCCAAATTGATGGGGACAGCTTGTGGCTCTGCAGTGAGAAACGTGTCGCCGACTTTCTTTGCAATTAAAGACCATCGTGAAAACAATTCAGGATTTGACATCCTCAGTGGGTGAACCTGGCACCTGCCTGCATGGCAGCTGACACAGGGATGACACTCGGGTGATATTGGGGAGCGACGCTGGGGGTGGTGTTGGGTTATTACTGCAGGGTGACATCAGGATGTGACGTTGCAGTGACATAGTTGGGGTGACACTGGGGTGACACTGGGCTGACCCTGGGATGATGTGGGGGGGTGATGCTGGGGAGTGATGCTGGAGGGTGATGTTGGAGCATCATGGGGGGGACATCAGGGAGTGATGTTGGAGTGATATTGTTGGGGGGGACATCAGGGAGTGATATTGGAGTGATACTGTTGGGGGGATGTAGTGGAAACCCTAAGTTGTGGCTTGAAACAATGATTGAGAAGGGACAAATCATAGAAGCTCAGGTGCATGAAATGCACCTGAGTGATGGAAGGGGGTGGAGCCAGGCTCCACCCCCTCCCGGGTCTCATATAAGCACTGGCATCAGAAGTGAGGGGCCTTGGTTAGAGGTCTGTGCTTGTGTGAGGTCTTCTAAAGGTAAGCAGGTTTTTTTTTTTGTTTCTGTGTTTACGGCTGCTGTGTTTGAGCACATCTTCACTTATTACAGCCTGGGACTTTGCTTCTCTGCTATTGTTGTTGCATTTTCCATCATACTGCAACATTACAGTAGGTAATTAAAGGTAAGGGTGATGTTGGGGGGCTTTTGCGGGGTGATGTTGTTAGAGTGAAGCTGGAAGGTTACAATGCAATGAAACTAGGATGACGTCGGGGTTTCACTCAAGGATGGCATCAGGGAGTGACATTGGGGTGACACTGGTGGGGGTGCACTGCTGTGACACTGGAGTGATGCTGGGTCGATGTGTGCAGTCATGCTGTAGGCTGATGTTGAGGGATGAGATAAGGGGGGGGGGGGACGTTACTGGGGAGATGCTGGAAGGCGATACTCTATGATGTGTCAGTGATGTTGGTGGGTGATGTTGGGGAATCATTGGGGCTGATATCAGGGAGTGACGCTGGGTTAATGTTGCTGGAGGGACACAGCTGTGATGGAGATGAAATTGTTGAGATGACACTGGAGAGATGTTGGAAAATCACTTGGGGTTGACATCAGAGAGCGTCACAGGGATGGACGTGATGACAGTGGAGATATTGGGGTGATGCTGAAATACTGTTTTTCCCCTTAAATATCGCTTATTTTCATAGAAATCCCTGTTTTTCACCCAAAAATATCGCTATATTTTCATAGAAATCCCTGTTTTTCCCCTAAAATATCGCTTATTTTCATAGAAATCCCTGTTTTTCCCTTAAAATATCGCTTATTTTCATCAAAATCCCTGTTTTTCCCCTTAAATATCGCATATTTTCAAGGAAATCCCTGTTTTTTACCCTAAAATATCGCTTATTTTCATAGAAATCCCTGTTTTTAACCTGAAATATCGCTTATTTTCATCAAAATCCCTGTTTTTAACCGAAAAAAATCACTTATTTTCATCAAAATCCATGTTTTAAACCTTAAATATCGTTGTTTTCATAGAAATCCCTGTTTTTAACCCAAAAATATCGCTTATTTTCATAGAAATCCGTTTTTAACCTGAAATATCGCTTATTTTCATCAAAATCCCTGTTTTTAACCTGAAATATCGCTTATTTTCATAGAAAACCCTGTTTTTTACAAAAAATATCGCTTATTTTCATAGAAATCCATATTTTTAACCCAAAAATATCGCTTATTTTTATAGAAATCCCTGTTTTTAAAACAAAAATATCGCTTATTTTCATAGAAATCCCTGTTTTTAACCGAAAAAATATCGCTTATTTTCATCAAAATCCCTGTTTTTAACCCAAAAATATCGCTTATTTTCATCAAAATCCATGTTTTTAACCCAAAAATATTGCTTATTTTCATTAAAATCCATGTTTTCAACCCAAAAATATCGCTTATTTTCATAGAAATCCCTGTTTTTCCCCTTAAATATCGCTTATTTTCATCGAAAACCCTCTCTTTAACCCTAAAATATCGCTTATTTTCATCAAAACCCATGTTTTCAAACGTAAAAATCACATATTTTCATCAAAATCCCATTTTTTAACCCAAAAATATCACTTATTTTCATACAAATCCCTGTTTTTAACCTTAAATATCGCTTATTTTCATAGAAATCCCTGTTTTTTCCCCTTAAATATCGCTTATTTTCATGGAAATCCCTGTTTTTAACCCAAAAATATCGCTTATTTTCATCGAAATCCCTGTTTTTCCCCTTAAATATCGCTTATTTTCATCAAAATCCCTGTTTTTAACCCTAAAATATCGCTTATTTTCATAGGAATCCCTGCTATTAACCTTAAATATCGCTTATTTTCATAGAAATCCCAGTTTTTCCCCTAAAATATCGCTTATTTTCATCAAAATCCCTGTTTTTCCCCTTAAATATCGCTTATTTTCATAGAAATCCCTGTTTTTAACCCAAAAATATCGTTTATTTTCATAGAAATCCCTGTTTTTAAACCAAAAATATCGCTTATTTTCATCAAAATCCATGTTTTTAACCCAAAAATATTGTTTATTTTCATAGAAATCCCTGTTTTTCCCCTTATATATCGCTTATTTTCATGGAAATCCCTGTTTTTAACCCTAAAATAGTGCTTATTTTCATAGAAATCCCTGTTTTTAACAAAAAATCACTTATTTTCATCAAAATCCATGTTTTAAACCCTAAAATAACGCTTATTTTCATAGAAATCCCTGTTTTTCCCCTTAAATATCGCTTATTTTCATCAAAATCCCTGTTTTTCCCCTAAAATATCGCTTATTTTCATAAAAATCCATGTTTTTAACCCAAAAATATCGTTATTTTCATAGAAATCCCTGTTTTTAACCCAAAAATATCGCTTATTTTCATAGAAATCCCTGTTTTTCCCCTAAAATATCGCTTATTTTCATCAAAATCCCTGTTTTTAACCTGAAATATCGCTTATTTTCATAGAAAACCCTGTTTTTTACAAAAAATATCGCTTATTTTCATGAAAATCCATATTTTTAACCCAACAATATCGCTTATTTTTATAGAAATCCCTGTTTTTAACCCAAAAATATCGCTTATTTTCATAGAAATCCCTCTTTTTAACCCTTAAATATCGCTTATTTTCATCAAAATCCCTGTTTTTAACCCAAAAATATCGCTTATTTTCATCAAAATCCATGTTTTTAACCCAAAAATATCACTTATTTTCATCAAAATCCATGTTTTTACCCTAAAATACCGCTTATTTTCATAGAAATCCCTGTTTTTAACCCAAAAATATCGCTTATTTTCATAGAAATCCCTGTTTTTTACCCAAAAATATTGCTTATTTTCATCAAAATCCATGTTTTTAACCCTAAAATATCGCTTATTTTCATAGAAATCCCTGTTTTTTACCCAAAAATATCGCTTATTTTCATGAAAATCCATGTTTTCAACCCAAAAATATTGCTTATTTTCATAGAAATCCCTGTTTTTCCCCTAAAATATCGCTTATTTTCATCAAAATCCATGTTTTTAACCCAAAAATATCGCTTATTTTCATCAAAATCCATGTTTTTACCCAAAAATATCGCTTATTTTCATAGAAATCCCTGTTTTTCCCCTAAAATATCGCTTATTTTCATAGAAATCCCTGTTTTTAACCCAAAAATATTGCTTATTTTCATCAAAATCCCTGTTTTTAACCCAAAAATATCGCTTATTTTCATCAAAATCCCTGTTATTAACCCAAAAATATCGCTTATTTTCATCAAAATCCATGTTTTCAACCCAAAAATATCGCTTATTTTCATAGAAATCCCTGTTTTTCCCCTAAAATATCGCTTATTTTCATAGAAATCCCTCTTTTTAACCCAAAAATATCGCTTATTTTCATCAAAATCCCTGTTTTTAACCCAAAAATATCGCTTATTTTCATCAAAATCCATGTTTTTAACCCAAAAATACCGCTTATTTTCATCAAAATCCATGTTTTCAACCCAAAAATATTGCTTATTTTCATAGAAATCCCTGATTTTCCCCTAAAATATCGCTTATTTTCATAGAAATCCCTGTTTTTCCCCTAAAATATCGCTTATTTTCATCAAAATTCATGTTTTCAACCCAAAAATATTGCTTATTTTCATAGAAATCCCTGTTTTTAACCCAAAAATATCGCTTATTTTCATAGAATTCCCTGTTTTTCCCCTAAAATATCGCTTATTTTCATAGAAATCCCTTTTTTTCCCCTAAAATATCACTTATTTTCATAGAAATCCCTGTTTTTAACCGAAAAAATCACTTATTTTCATCAAAATCCCTGTTTTTTCCCCTTAAATATCGCTTATTTTCATTGAAAACCCTCTTTTTTACCCAAAAATATCGCTTATTTTCATCAAAACCCATGTTTTCAAACCTAAAAAATCACATATTTTCATCAAAATCCCATTTTTTAACCCTAAAATATCACTTATTTTCATACAAATCCCTGTTTTTAACCTTAAATATCGCTTATTTTCATAGAAATCCCTGTTTTTCCCCTAAAATATCGCTTATTTTCATAGAAATCCCTGTTTTTCCCCTAAAATATCGCTTATTTTCATAGAAATCCCTGTTTTTAACCCAAAAATATCGCTTATTTTCATAGAAATCCCTGTTTTTAACCCAAAAATATCGCTTATTTTCATAGAAATCCCTGTTTTTAACCCTTAAATATCGCTTATTTTCATAGAAATCCCTGTTTTTCCCCTAAAATATCGCTTATTTTCATAGAAATCTATGCTTTTAACCCAAAAATATCGCTTATTTTCATAGAAATCCCTGTTTTTTACCCAAAAATATCGCTTATTTTCATCAAAATCCATGTTTTTAACCCAAAAATATTGCTTATTTTCATAGAAATCCCTGTTTTTCCCCTTATATATCGCTTATTTTCATGGAAATCCCTGGTTTTAACCTGAAATATCGCTTATTTTCATAGAAATCCCTGTTTTTTACCCAAAAATATCGCTTATTTTCATACAAATCCCTGTTTTTAACCTTAAATATCGCTTATTTTCGTAGAAATCCCTGTTTTTCCCTTAAAATATCGCATATTTTCATAGAAATCCCTGTTTTTAACCCAAAAATATCGCTTATTTTCATAGAAATCCCTGTTTTTCCCCTTAAATATCGCTTATTTTCATAGAAATCCCTGTTTTTAACCTGAAATATCGCTTATTTTCATAGAAAACCCTGTTTTTTACCCAATAATATCGCTTATTTTCATAGAAATCTCTGTTTTTAACCTTAAATATCGCTTATTTTCGTAGAAATCCCTGTTTTTCCCCTAAAATATCGCTTATTTTCATAGAAATCCCTGTTTTAAACCCAAAAATATCGCTTATTTTCATCAAAATCCCTGTTTTTAACCCAAAAATATCGCTTATTTTCATCAAAATCCCTGTTATTAACCCAAAAATATCGCTTATTTTCATCAAAATCCATGTTTTCAACCCAAAAATATCGCTTATTTTCATAGAAATCCCTGTTTTTCCCCTAAAATATCGCTTATTTTTATGGAAATCCCTGTTTTTAAACCAAAAATATTGCTTATTTTCATAGAAATCCCTGTTTTTAACCCAAAAATATCGGTTATTTTCATCAAAATCCATGTTTTTAACCCAAAAATATCGGTTATTTTCATCAAAATCCGTGTTTTTAACCCAAAAATATCGCTTATTTTCATAGAAATCCCTGTTTTTAACCCAAAAATATCGCTTATTTTCATAGAAATCCCTGTTTTTCCCCTAAAATATCGCTTATTTTTATAGAAATCCCTGTTTTTAAACCAAAAATATCGCTTATTTTCATAGAAATCCCTCTTTTTAACCCAAAAATATCGCTTATTTTCATCAAAATCCCTGTTTTTAACCCAAAAATATCGCTTATTTTCATCAAAATCCATGTTTTTAACCCAAAAATATCGCTTATTTTCATCAAAATCCATGTTTTTACCCTAAAATACCGCTTATTTTCATAGAAATCCCTGTTTTTAACCCAAAAATATCGCTTATTTTCATAGAAATCCCTGTTTTTTACCCAAAAATATCGCTTATTTTCATCAAAATCCATGTTTTTAACCCTAAAATATCGCTTATTTTCATAGAAATCCCTGTTTTTTACCCAAAAATATCGCTTATTTTCATGAAAATCCATGTTTTCAACCCAAAAATATTGCTTATTTTCATAGAAATCCCTGTTTTTCCCCAAAAATATCGCTTATTTTCATAGAAATCCTTGTTTTTAACCAAAAAATATCGTTTATTTTCATAGAAATCCCTGTTTTTCCCCTAAAATATCGCTTATTTTCATCAAAATCCCTGTTTTTAACCCAAAAATATCGCTTATTTTCATCAAAATCCCTGTTTTTAACCCAAAAATATCGCTTATTTTCATCAAAATCCATGTTTTCAACCCAAAAATATCGCTTATTTTCATAGAAATCCCTGTTTTTTACCCAAAAATATCGCTTATTTTCATCAAAATCCATGTTTTTAACCCAAAAATATTGCTTATTTTCATAGAAATCCCTGTTTTTCCCCTTATATATCGCTTATTTTCATGGAAATCCCTGGTTTTAACCTGAAATATCGCTTATTTTCATAGAAATCCCTGTTTTTTACCCAAAAATATCGCTTATTTTCATAGAAATCTCTGTTTTTAACCTTAAATATCGCTTATTTTCGTAGAAATCCCTGTTTTTCCCTTAAAATATCGCTTATTTTCATAGAAATCCCTGTTTTTAACCCAAAAATATCGCTTATTTTCATAGAAATCCCTGTTTTTCCCCTTAAATATCGCTTATTTTCATAGAAATCCCTGTTTTTAACCTGAAATACCGCTTATTTTCATAGAAAACCCTGTTTTTTACCCAATAATATCGCTTATTTTCATCAAAATCCATGTTTTCAACCCAAAAATATCGCTTATTTTCATAGTAATCCCTGTTTTTCCCCTAAAATATCGCTTATTTTCATAGAAATCCCTGTTTTAAACCCAAAAATATCGCTTATTTTCATCAAAATCCCTGTTTTTAACCCAAAAATATCGCTTATTTTCATCAAAATCCCTGTTATTAACCCAAAAATATCGCTTATTTTCATCAAAATCCATGTTTTCAACCCAAAAATATCGCTTATTTTCATAGAAATCCCTGTTTTTCCCCTAAAATATCGCTTATTTTTATGGAAATCCCTGTTTTTAAAACAAAAATATCGCTTATTTTCATAGAAATCCCTGTTTTTAACCCAAAAATATCGGTTATTTTCATCAAAATCCATGTTTTTAACCCAAAAATATCGCTTATTTTCATCAAAATCCATGTTTTCAACCCAAAAATATTGCTTATTTTTATAGAAATCCCTGATTTTCCCCTAAAATATCGCTTATTTTCATAGAAATCCCTGTTTTTCCCCTAAAATATCGCTTATTTTCATCAAAATCCCTGTTTTTAACCCAAAAATATCGCTTATTTTCATAGAAATCCCTGTTTTTCCCCTAAAATATCGCTTATTTTTATAGAAATCCCTGTTTTTAAACCAAAAATATCGCTTATTTTCATAGAAATCCCTCTTTTTAACCCAAAAATATCGCTTATTTTCATCAAAATCCCTGTTTTTAACCCAAAAATATCGCTTATTTTCATCAAAATCCATGTTTTTAACCCAAAAATATCGCTTATTTTCATCAAAATCCATGTTTTTACCCTAAAATACCGCTTATTTTCATAGAAATCCCTGTTTTTAACCCAAAAATATCGCTTATTTTCATAGAAATCCCTGTTTTTAACCCAAAAATATCGCTTATTTTCATCAAAATCCATGTTTTTAACCCTAAAATATCGCTTATTTTCATAGAAATCCCTGTTTTTAACCCTAAAATATAGCTTATTTTCGTCGAAATCCCTGTTTTTAACCCAAAAATATCGCTTATTTTCATCAAAATCCATGTTTTCAACCCAAAAATATCGCTTATTTTCATAGAAATCCCTGTTTTTCCCCTAAAATATCGCTTATTTTTATGGAAATCCCTGTTTTTAAACCAAAAATATCGCTTATTTTCATAGAAATCCCTGTTTTTAACTCAAAAATACCGCTTATTTTCATCAAAATCCATGTTTTCAACCCAAAAATATTGCTTATTTTCATAGAAATCCCTGATTTTCCCCTAAAATATTGCTTATTTTCATAGAAATCCCTGTTTTTCCCCTAAAATATCGCTTGTTTTCATCAAAATTCATGTTTTCAACCCAAAAATATCGCTTATTTTCATAGAAATCCCTGTTTTTAACCCAAAAATATCGCTTATTTTCATAGAAATCCCTGTTTTTCCCCTAAAATATCGCTTATTTTCATAGAAATCCCTTTTTTTCCCCTAAAATATCACTTATTTTCATAGAAATCCCTGTTTTTAACCGAAAAAATCACTTATTTTCATCAAAATCCCTGTTTTTCCCCTTAAATATCGCTTATTTTCATTGAAAACCCTCTTTTTTACCCAAAAATATCGCTTATTTTCATCAAAACCCATGTTTTCAAACCTAAAAAATCACATATTTTCATCAAAATCCCATTTTTTAACCCTAAAATATCACTTATTTTCATACAAATCCCTGTTTTTAACCTTAAATATCGCTTATTTTCAGAGAAATCCCTGTTTTTCCCCTAAAATATCGCTTATTTTCATAGAAATCCCTGTTTTTCCCCTAAAATATCGCTTATTTTCATAGAAATCCCTGTTTTTAACCCAAAAATATCACTTATTTTCATAGAAATCCCTGTTTTTAACCCAAAAATATCGCTTATTTTCATAGAAATCCCTGTTTTTAACCCTTAAATATCGCTTATTTTCATAGAAATCCCTGTTTTTTCCCCTAAAATATCGCTTATTTTCATAGAAATCTATGCTTTTAACCCAAAAATATCGCTTATTTTCATAGAAATCCCTGTTTTTTACCCAAAAATATCGCTTATTTTCATCAAAATCCATGTTTTTAACCCAAAAATATTGCTTATTTTCATAGAAATCCCTGTTTTTCCCCTTATATATCGCTTATTTTCATGGAAATCCCTGGTTTTAACCTGAAATATCGCTTATTTTCATAGAAATCCCTGTTTTTTACCCAAAAATATCGCTTATTTTCATAGAAATCTCTGTTTTTAACCTTAAATATCGCTTATTTTCGTAGAAATCCCTGTTTTTCCCTTAAAATATCGCTTATTTTCATAGAAATCCCTGTTTTTAACCCAAAAATATCGCTTATTTTCATAGAAATCCCTGTTTTTCCCCTTAAATATCGCTTATTTTCATAGAAATCCCTCTTTTTAACCTGAAATATCGCTTATTTTCATAGAAAACCCTGTTTTTTACCCAATAATATCGCTTATTTTCATCAAAATCCATGTTTTCAACCCAAAAATATCGCTTATTTTCATAGAAATCCCTGTTTTTCCCCTAAAATATCGCTTATTTTCATAGAAATCCCTGTTTTTAACCCAAAAATATCGCTTATTTTCATCAAAATCCCTGTTTTTAACCCAAAAATATCGCTTATTTTCATCAAAATCCCTGTTATTAACCCAAAAATATCGCTTATTTTCATCAAAATCCATGTTTTCAACCCAAAAATATCGCTTATTTTCATAGAAATCCCTGTTTTTCCCCTAAAATATCGCTTATTTTTATGGAAATCCCTGTTTTTCCCCTAAAATATCGCTTATTTTCATAGAAATCCCTGTTTTTAACCCAAAAATATCGCTTATTTTCATAGAAATCCCTGTTTTTCCCCTAAAATATCGCTTATTTTTATAGAAATCCCTGTTTTTAAACCAAAAATATCGCTTATTTTCATAGAAATCCCTCTTTTTAACCCAAAAATATCGCTTATTTTCATCAAAATCCCTGTTTTTAACCCAAAAATATCGCTTATTTTCATCAAAATCCATGTTTTTAACCCAAAAATATCGCTTATTTTCATCAAAATCCATGTTTTTACCCTAAAATACCGCTTATTTTCATAGAAATCCCTGTTTTTAACCCAAAAATATCGCTTATTTTCATAGAAATCCCTGTTTTTAACCCAAAAATATCGCTTATTTTCATCAAAATCCATGTTTTTAACCCTAAAATATCGCTTATTTTCATAGAAATCCCTGTTTTTAACCCTAAAATATAGCTTATTTTCGTCGAAATCCCTGTTTTTAACCCAAAAATATCGCTTATTTTCATCAAAATCCATGTTTTCAACCCAAAAATATCGCTTATTTTCATAGAAATCCCTGTTTTTCCCCTAAAATATCGCTTATTTTTATGGAAATCCCTGTTTTTAAACCAAAAATATCGCTTATTTTCATAGAAATCCCTGTTTTTAACTCAAAAATACCGCTTATTTTCATCAAAATCCATGTTTTCAACCCAAAAATATTGCTTATTTTCATAGAAATCCCTGATTTTCCCCTAAAATATTGCTTATTTTCATAGAAATCCCTGTTTTTCCCCTAAAATATCGCTTGTTTTCATCAAAATTCATGTTTTCAACCCAAAAATATCGCTTATTTTCATAGAAATCCCTGTTTTTAACCCAAAAATATCGCTTATTTTCATAGAAATCCCTGTTTTTCCCCTAAAATATCGCTTATTTTCATAGAAATCCCTTTTTTTCCCCTAAAATATCACTTATTTTCATAGAAATCCCTGTTTTTAACCGAAAAAAATCACTTATTTTCATCAAAATCCCTGTTTTTCCCCTTAAATATCGCTTATTTTCATTGAAAACCCTCTTTTTTACCCAAAAATATCGCTTATTTTCATCAAAACCCATGTTTTCAAACCTAAAAAATCACATATTTTCATCAAAATCCCATTTTTTAACCCTAAAATATCACTTATTTTCATACAAATCCCTGTTTTTAACCTTAAATATCGCTTATTTTCAGAGAAATCCCTGTTTTTCCCCTAAAATATCGCTTATTTTCATAGAAATCCCTGTTTTTCCCCTAAAATATCGCTTATTTTCATAGAAATCCCTGTTTTTAACCCAAAAATATCGCTTATTTTCATAGAAATCCCTGTTTTTAACCCAAAAATATCGCTTATTTTCATAGAAATCCCTGTTTTTAACCCTTAAATATCGCTTATTTTCATAGAAATCCCTGTTTTTCCCCTAAAATATCGCTTATTTTCATAGAAATCTATGCTTTTAACCCAAAAATATCGCTTATTTTCATAGAAATCCCTGTTTTTTACCCAAAAATATCGCTTATTTTCATCAAAATCCATGTTTTTAACCCAAAAATATTGCTTATTTTCATAGAAATCCCTGTTTTTCCCCTTATATATCGCTTATTTTCATGGAAATCCCTGTTTTTAACCTGAAATATCGCTTATTTTCATAGAAATCCCTGTTTTTTACCCAAAAATATCGCTTATTTTCATAGAAATCTCTGTTTTTAACCTTAAATATCGCTTATTTTCGTAGAAATCCCTGTTTTTCCCTTAAAATATCGCTTATTTTCATAGAAATCCCTGTTTTTAACCCAAAAATATCGCTTATTTTCATAGAAATCCCTGTTTTTCCCCTTAAATATCGCTTATTTTCATAGAAATCCCTCTTTTTAACCTGAAATATCGCTTATTTTCATAGAAAACCCTGTTTTTTACCCAATAATATCGCTTATTTTCATCAAAATCCATGTTTTCAACCCAAAAATATCGCTTATTTTCATAGAAATCCCTGTTTTTCCCCTAAAATATCGCTTATTTTCATAGAAATCCCTGTTTTTAACCCAAAAATATCGCTTATTTTCATCAAAATCCATGTTTTTAACCCAAAAATATCGCTTATTTTCATCAAAATCCCTGTTATTAACCCAAAAATATCGCTTATTTTCATCAAAATCCATGTTTTCAACCCAAAAATATCGCTTATTTTCATAGAAATCCCTGTTTTTCCCCTAAAATATCGCTTATTTTTATGGAAATCCCTGTTTTTAAACCAAAAATATCGCTTATTTTCATAGAAATCCCTGTTTTTAACCCAAAAATATCGCTTATTTTCATCAAAATCCATGTTTTTAACCCAAAAATATCGCTTATTTTCATCAAAATCCATGTTTTCAACCCAAAAATATTGCTTATTTTTATAGAAATCCCTGATTTTCCCCTAAAATATCGCTTATTTTCATAGAAATCCCTGTTTTTCCCCTAAAATATCGCTTATTTTTATAGAAATCCCTGTTTTTAAACCAAAAATATCGCTTATTTTCATAGAAATCCCTGTTTCTCCCCTTATATATCGCTTATTTTCATGGAAATCCCTGTTTTTCCCCTAAAATATCGCTTATTTTCATAGAAATCCCTGTTTTTCCCCTAAAATATCACTTATTTTCATAGAAATCCCTGTTTTTAACCGAAAAAAATCACTTATTTTCATCAAAATCCCTGTTTTTCCCCTTAAATATCGCTTATTTTCATTGAAAACCCTCTTTTTTACCCAAAAATATCGCTTATTTTCATCAAAACCCATGTTTTCAAACCTAAAAAATCACATATTTTCATCAAAATCCCATTTTTTAACCCTAAAATATCACTTATTTTCATACAAATCCCTGTTTTTAACCTTAAATATCGCTTATTTTCATAGAAATCCCTGTTTTTCCCCTAAAATATCGCTTATTTTCATAGAAATCCCTGTTTTTCCCCTAAAATATCGCTTATTTTCATAGAAATCCCTGTTTTTAACTCAAAAATATCGCTTATTTTCATAGAAATCCCTGTTTTTAACCCAAAAATATCGCTTATTTTCATAGAAATCCCTGTTTTTAACCCTTAAATATCGCTTATTTTCATAGAAATCCCTGTTTTTCCCCTAAAATATCGCTTATTTTCATAGAAATCCATGTTTTTAACCCAAAAATATCGCTTATTTTCATAGAAATCCCTGTTTTTTACCCAAAAATATCGCTTATTTTCATCAAAATCCATGTTTTTAACCCAAAAATATTGCTTATTTTCATAGAAATCCCTGTTTTTCCCCTTATATATCGCTTATTTTCATGGAAATCCCTGGTTTTAACCTGAAATATCGCTTATTTTCATAGAAATCCCTGTTTTTTACCCAAAAATATCGCTTATTTTCATAGAAATCTCTGTTTTTAACCTTAAATATCGCTTATTTTCGTAGAAATCCCTGTTTTTCCCTTAAAATATCGCTTATTTTCATAGAAATCCCTGTTTTTAACCCAAAAATATCGCTTATTTTCATAGAAATCCCTGTTTTTCCCCTAAAATATCGCTTATTTTCATAGAAATCTATGTTTTTAACCCAAAAATATCGCTTATTTTCATAGAAATCCCTGTTTTTTACCCAAAAATATCGCTTATTTTCATGAAAATCCATGTTTTCAACCCAAAAATATTGCTTATTTTCATAGAAATCCCTGTTTTTCCCCTAAAATATCGCTTATTTTCATAGAAATCCTTGTTTTTAACCAAAAAATATCGTTTATTTTCATAGAAATCCCTGTTTTTCCCCTAAAATATCGATTATTTTCATCAAAATCCCTGTTTTTAACCCAAAAATATCGCTTATTTTCATCAAAATCCCTGTTTTTAACCCAAAAATATCGCTTATTTTCATCAAAATCCATGTTTTCAACCCAAAAATATCGCTTATTTTCATAGAAATCCCTGTTTTTTACCCAAAAATATCGCTTATTTTCATCAAAATCCATGTTTTTAACCCAAAAATATTGCTTATTTTCATAGAAATCCCTGTTTTTCCCCTTATATATCGCTTATTTTCATGGAAATCCCTGGTTTTAACCTGAAATATCGCTTATTTTCATAGAAATCCCTGTTTTTTACCCAAAAATATCGCTTATTTTCATAGAAATCCCTGTTTTTCCCCTAAAATATCGCTTATTTTCATAGAAATCCCTGTTTTTAACCCAAAAATATCGCTTATTTTCATCAAAATCCCTGTTATTAACCCAAAAATATCGCTTATTTTCATAGAAATCCCTGTTTTTCCCCTTAAATATCGCTTATTTTCATAGAAATCCCTGTTTTTAACCTGAAATACCGCTTATTTTCATAGAAAACCCTGTTTTTTACCCAATAATATCGCTTATTTTCATCAAAATCCATGTTTTCAACCCAAAAATATCGCTTATTTTCATAGTAATCCCTGTTTTTCCCCTAAAATATCGCTTATTTTCATAGAAATCCCTGTTTTAAACCCAAAAATATCGCTTATTTTCATCAAAATCCCTGTTTTTAACCCAAAAATATCGCTTATTTTCATCAAAATCCCTGTTATTAACCCAAAAATATCGCTTATTTTCATCAAAATCCATGTTTTCAACCCAAAAATATCGCTTATTTTCATAGAAATCCCTGTTTTTTCCCCTAAAATATCGCTTATTTTTATGGAAATCCCTGTTTTTAAACCAAAAATATTGCTTATTTTCATAGAAATCCCTGTTTTTAACCCAAAAATATCGGTTATTTTCATAGAAATCCCTGTTTTTTACCCAAAAATATCGCTTATTTTCATCAAAATCCATGTTTTCAACCCAAAAATATTGCTTATTTTTATAGAAATCCCTGATTTTCCCCTAAAATATCGCTTATTTTCATAGAAATCCCTGTTTTTCCCCTAAAATATCGCTTATTTTCATAGAAATCCCTGTTTTTAACCCAAAAATATCGCTTATTTTCATAGAAATCCCTGTTTTTCCCCTAAAATATCGCTTATTTTTATAGAAATCCCTGTTTTTAAACCAAAAATATCGCTTATTTTCATAGAAATCCCTCTTTTTAACCCAAAAATATCGCTTATTTTCATCAAAATCCCTGTTTTTAACCCAAAAATATCGCTTATTTTCATCAAAATCCATGTTTTTAACCCAAAAATATCGCTTATTTTCATCAAAATCCATGTTTTTACCCTAAAATACCGCTTATTTTCATAGAAATCCCTGTTTTTAACCCAAAAATATCGCTTATTTTCATAGAAATCCCTGTTTTTAACCCAAAAATATCGCTTATTTTCATCAAAATCCATGTTTTTAACCCAAAAATATCGCTTATTTTCATAGAAATCCCTGTTTTTAACCCTAAAATATAGCTTATTTTCGTCGAAATCCCTGTTTTTAACCCAAAAATATCGCTTATTTTCATCAAAATCCATGTTTTCAACCCAAAAATATCGCTTATTTTCATAGAAATCCCTGTTTTTCCCCTAAAATATCGCTTATTTTTATGGAAATCCCTGTTTTTAAACCAAAAATATCGCTTATTTTCATAGAAATCCCTGTTTTTAACTCAAAAATACCGCTTATTTTCATCAAAATCCATGTTTTCAACCCAAAAATATTGCTTATTTTCATAGAAATCCCTGTTTTTTCCCCTAAAATATCGCTTATTTTCATCAAAATTCATGTTTTCAACCCAAAAATATCGCTTATTTTCATAGAAATCCCTGTTTTTCCCCTAAAATATCGCTTATTTTCATCAAAATTCATGTTTTCAACCCAAAAATATCGCTTATTTTCATAGAAATCCCTGTTTTTAACCCAAAAATATCGCTTATTTTCATAGAAATCCCTGTTTTTCCCCTAAAATATCGCTTATTTTCATAGAAATCCCTTTTTTTTCCCCTAAAATATCACTTATTTTCATAGAAATCCCTGTTTTTAACCGAAAAAATCACTTATTTTCATCAAAATCCCTGTTTTTCCCCTTAAATATCGCTTATTTTCATTGAAAACCCTCTTTTTTACCCAAAAATATCGCTTATTTTCATCAAAACCCATGTTTTCAAACCTAAAAAATCACATATTTTCATCAAAATCCCATTTTTTAACCCTAAAATATCACTTATTTTCATACAAATCCCTGTTTTTAACCTTAAATATCGCTTATTTTCAGAGAAATCCCTGTTTTTTCCCCTAAAATATCGCTTATTTTCATAGAAATCCCTGTTTTTCCCCTAAAATATCGCTTATTTTCATAGAAATCCCTGTTTTTAACCCAAAAATATCGCTTATTTTCATAGAAATCCCTGTTTTTCCCCAAAAATATCGCTTATTTTCATAGAAATCCCTGTTTTTCCCCTAAAATATCGCTTATTTTCATAGAAATCTATGCTTTTAACCCAAAAATATCGCTTATTTTCATAGAAATCCCTGTTTTTTACCCAAAAATATCGCTTATTTTCATCAAAATCCATGTTTTCAACCCAAAAATATTGCTTATTTTTATAGAAATCCCTGATTTTCCCCTAAAATATCGCTTATTTTCATAGAAATCCCTGTTTTTCCCCTAAAATATCGCTTATTTTCATAGAAATCCCTGTTTTTAACCCAAAAATATCGCTTATTTTCATAGAAATCCCTGTTTTTCCCCTAAAATATCGCTTATTTTTATAGAAATCCCTGTTTTTAAACCAAAAATATCGCTTATTTTCATAGAAATCCCTCTTTTTAACCCAAAAATATCGCTTATTTTCATCAAAATCCCTGTTTTTAACCCAAAAATATCGCTTATTTTCATCAAAATCCATGTTTTTAACCCAAAAATATCGCTTATTTTCATCAAAATCCATGTTTTTACCCTAAAATACCGCTTATTTTCATAGAAATCCCTGTTTTTAACCCAAAAATATCGCTTATTTTCATGGAAATCCCTGTTTTTAACCCTAAAATATCGCTTATTTTCATCAAAATCCATGTTTTTAACCCAAAAATATCGCTTATTTTCATAGAAATCCCTGTTTTTAACCGTAAAATATAGCTTATTTTCGTCGAAATCCCTGTTTTTAACCCAAAAATATCGCTTATTTTCATCAAAATCCATGTTTTCAACCCAAAAATATCGCTTATTTTCATAGAAATCCCTGTTTTTCCCCTAAAATATCGCTTATTTTTATGGAAATCCCTGTTTTTAAACCAAAAATATCGCTTATTTTCATAGAAATCCCTGTTTTTAACTCAAAAATACCGCTTATTTTCATCAAAATCCATGTTTTCAACCCAAAAATATTGCTTATTTTCATAGAAATCCCTGATTTTCCCCTAAAATATTGCTTATTTTCATAGAAATCCCTGTTTTTCCCCTAAAATATCGCTTATTTTCATCAAAATTCATGTTTTCAACCCAAAAATATCGCTTATTTTCATAGAAATCCCTGTTTTTAACCCAAAAATATCGCTTATTTTCATAGAAATCCCTGTTTTTTCCCCTAAAATATCGCTTATTTTCATAGAAATCCCTTTTTTTCCCCTAAAATATCACTTATTTTCATAGAAATCCCTGTTTTTAACCGAAAAAATCACTTATTTTCATCAAAATCCCTGTTTTTTCCCCTTAAATATCGCTTATTTTCATTGAAAACCCTCTTTTTTACCCAAAAATATCGCTTATTTTCATCAAAACCCATGTTTTCAAACCTAAAAAATCACATATTTTCATCAAAATCCCATTTTTTAACCCTAAAATATCACTTATTTTCATACAAATCCCTGTTTTTAACCTTAAATATCGCTTATTTTCAGAGAAATCCCTGTTTTTCCCCTAAAATATCGCTTATTTTCATAGAAATCCCTGTTTTTCCCCTAAAATATCGCTTATTTTCATAGAAATCCCTGTTTTTAACCCAAAAATATCGCTTATTTTCATAGAAATCCCTGTTTTTCCCCAAAAATATCGCTTATTTTCATAGAAATCCCTGTTTTTCCCCTAAAATATCGCTTATTTTCATAGAAATCTATGCTTTTAACCCAAAAATATCGCTTATTTTCATAGAAATCCCTGTTTTTTACCCAAAAATATCGCTTATTTTCATCAAAATCCATGTTTTTAACCCAAAAATATTGCTTATTTTCATAGAAATCCCTGTTTTTTCCCCTTATATATCGCTTATTTTCATGGAAATCCCTGGTTTTAACCTGAAATATCGCTTATTTTCATAGAAATCCCTGTTTTTTACCCAAAAATATCGCTTATTTTCATAGAAATCTCTGTTTTTAACCTTAAATATCGCTTATTTTCGTAGAAATCCCTGTTTTTCCCTTAAAATATCGCTTATTTTCATAGAAATCCCTGTTTTTTAACCCAAAAATATCGCTTATTTTCATAGAAATCCCTGTTTTTCCCCTTAAATATCGCTTATTTTCATAGAAATCCCTCTTTTTAACCTGAAATATCGCTTATTTTCATAGAAAACCCTGTTTTTTACCCAATAATATCGCTTATTTTCATCAAAATCCATGTTTTCAACCCAAAAATATCGCTTATTTTCATAGAAATCCCTGTTTTTAACCCAAAAATATCGCTTATTTTCATAGAAATCCCTGTTTTTAACCCAAAAATATCGCTTATTTTCATCAAAATCCCTGTTTTTAACCCAAAAATATCGCTTATTTTCATCAAAATCCCTGTTATTAACCCAAAAATATCGCTTATTTTCATCAAAATCCATGTTTTCAACCCAAAAATATCGCTTATTTTCATAGAAATCCCTGTTTTTCCCCTAAAATATCGCTTATTTTTATGGAAATCCCTGTTTTTAAACCAAAAATATCGCTTATTTTCATAGAAATCCCTGTTTTTAACCCAAAAATATCGCTTATTTTCATCAAAATCCATGTTTTTAACCCAAAAATATCGCTTATTTTCATCAAAATCCATGTTTTCAACCCAAAAATATTGCTTATTTTTATAGAAATCCCTGATTTTCCCCTAAAATATCGCTTATTTTCATAGAAATCCCTGTTTTTCCCCTAAAATATCGCTTATTTTCATCAAAATTCATGTTTTCAACCCAAAAATATCGCTTATTTTCATAGAAATCCCTGTTTCTTCTCCCCTTATATATCGCTTATTTTCATGGAAATCCCTGTTTTTTCCCCTAAAATATCGCTTATTTTCATAGAAATCCCTTTTTTTTCCCCTAAAATATCACTTATTTTCATAGAAATCCCTGTTTTTAACCGAAAAAATCACTTATTTTCATCAAAATCCCTGTTTTTTCCCCTTAAATATCGCTTATTTTCATTGAAAACCCTCTTTTTTACCCAAAAATATCGCTTATTTTCATCAAAACCCATGTTTTCAAACCTAAAAAATCACATATTTTCATCAAAATCCCATTTTTTAACCCTAAAATATCACTTATTTTCATACAAATCCCTGTTTTTAACCTTAAATATCGCTTATTTTCATAGAAATCCCTGTTTTTTCCCCTAAAATATCGCTTATTTTCATAGAAATCCCTGTTTTTCCCCTAAAATATCGCTTATTTTCATAGAAATCCCTGTTTTTAACCCAAAAATATCGCTTATTTTCATAGAAATCCCTGTTTTTTACCCAAAAATATCGCTTATTTTCATAGAAATCCCTGTTTTTAACCCTTAAATATCGCTTATTTTCATAGAAATCCCTGTTTTTCCCCTAAAATATCGCTTATTTTCATAGAAATCTATGTTTTTAACCCAAAAATATCGCTTATTTTCATAGAAATCCCTGTTTTTTACCCAAAAATATCGCTTATTTTCATCAAAATCCATGTTTTTAACCCAAAAATATTGCTTATTTTCATAGAAATCCCTGTTTTTCCCCTTATATATCGCTTATTTTCATGGAAATCCCTGGTTTTAACCTGAAATATCGCTTATTTTCATAGAAATCCCTGTTTTTTACCCAAAAATATCGCTTATTTTCATACAAATCCCTGTTTTTAACCTTAAATATCGCTTATTTTCGTAGAAATCCCTGTTTTTCCCTTAAAATATCGCATATTTTCATAGAAATCCCTGTTTTTAACCCAAAAATATCGCTTATTTTCATAGAAATCCCTGTTTTTTCCCCTAAAATATCGCTTATTTTCATAGAAATCTATGCTTTTAACCCAAAAATATCGCTTATTTTCATAGAAATCCCTGTTTTTTACCCAAAAATATCGCTTATTTTCATCAAAATCCATGTTTTTAACCCAAAAATATTGCTTATTTTCATAGAAATCCCTGTTTTTTCCCCTTATATATCGCTTATTTTCATGGAAATCCCTGTTTTTAACCTGAAATATCGCTTATTTTCATAGAAATCCCTGTTTTTTACCCAAAAATATCGCTTATTTTCATAGAAATCTCTGTTTTTAACCTTAAATATCGCTTATTTTCGTAGAAATCCCTGTTTTTTCCCTTAAAATATCGCTTATTTTCATAGAAATCCCTGTTTTTAACCCAAAAATATCGCTTATTTTCATAGAAATCCCTGTTTTTCCCCTAAAATATCGCTTATTTTCATAGAAATCTATGTTTTTAACCCAAAAATATCGCTTATTTTCATAGAAATCCCTGTTTTTTACCCAAAAATATCGCTTATTTTCATCAAAATCCATGTTTTTAACCCAAAAATATTGCTTATTTTCATAGAAATCCCTGTTTTTTCCCCTTATATATCGCTTATTTTCATGGAAATCCCTGGTTTTTAACCTGAAATATCGCTTATTTTCATAGACAACCCTGTTTTTTACCCAAAAATATCGCTTATTTTCATAGAAATCTCTGTTTTTAACCTTAAATATCGCTTATTTTCGTAGAAATCCCTGTTTTTCCCCTTAAATATCGCTTATTTTCATAGAAATCCCTGTTTTTAACCTGAAATACCGCTTATTTTCATAGAAAACCCTGTTTTTTTACCCAATAATATCGCTTATTTTCATCAAAATCCATGTTTTCAACCCAAAAATATCGCTTATTTTCATCGTAATCCCTGTTTTTCCCCTAAAATATCACTTATTTTCATAGAAATCCCTGTTTTTAACCGAAAAAATCACTTATTTTCATCAAAATCCCTGTTTTTTCCCCTTAAATATCGCTTATTTTCATTGAAAACCCTCTTTTTTACCCAAAAATATCGCTTATTTTCATAGAAATCTATGTTTTCAAACCTAAAAAATCACATATTTTCATCAAAATCCCATTTTTTAACCCTAAAATATCACTTATTTTCATACAAATCCCTGTTTTTAACCTTAAATATCGCTTATTTTCAGAGAAATCCCTGTTTTTCCCCTAAAATATCGCTTATTTTCATAGAAATCCCTGTTTTTCCCCTAAAATATCGCTTATTTTCATAGAAATCCCTGTTTTTAACCCAAAAATATCGCTTATTTTCATAGAAATCCCTGTTTTTAACCCAAAAATATCGCTTATTTTCATAGAAATCCCTGTTTTTAACCCAAAAATATCGCTTATTTTCATAGAAATCCCTGTTTTTCCCCTAAAATACCGCTTATTTTCATAGAAATCCCTGTTTTTAACCCAAAAATATCGCTTATTTTCATAGAAATCCCTGTTTTTTACCCAAAAATATCGCTTATTTTCATCAAAATCCATGTTTTTAACCCAAAAATATTGCTTATTTTCATAGAAATCCCTGTTTTTTCCCCTTATATATCGCTTATTTTCATGGAAATCCCTGTTTTTAACCTGAAATATCGCTTATTTTCATAGAAATCCCTGTTTTTTACCCAAAAATATCGCTTATTTTCATAGAAATCTCTGTTTTTAACCTTAAATATCGCTTATTTTCGTAGAAATCCCTGTTTTTCCCTTAAAATATCGCTTATTTTCATAGAAATCCCTGTTTTTAACCCAAAAATATCGCTTATTTTCATAGAAATCCCTGTTTTTCCCCTTAAATATCGCTTATTTTCATAGAAATCCCTCTTTTTAACCTGAAATATCGCTTATTTTCATAGAAAACCCTGTTTTTTACCCAATAATATCGCTTATTTTCATCAAAATCCATGTTTTCAACCCAAAAATATCGCTTATTTTCATAGAAATCCCTGTTTTTCCCCTAAAATATCGCTTATTTTCATAGAAATCCCTGTTTTTAACCCAAAAATATCGCTTATTTTCATAGAAATCCCTGTTTTTTACCCAAAAATATCGCTTATTTTCATCAAAATCCCTGTTATTAACCCAAAAATATCGCTTATTTTCATCAAAATCCATGTTTTCAACCCAAAAATATCGCTTATTTTCATAGAAATCCCTGTTTTTCCCCTAAAATATCGCTTATTTTTATGGAAATCCCTGTTTTTAAACCAAAAATATCGCTTATTTTCATAGAAATCCCTGTTTTTAACCCAAAAATATCGCTTATTTTCATCAAAATCCATGTTTTTAACCCAAAAATATCGCTTATTTTCATCAAAATCCATGTTTTCAACCCAAAAATATTGCTTATTTTTATAGAAATCCCTGATTTTCCCCTAAAATATCGCTTATTTTCATAGAAATCCCTGTTTTTCCCCTAAAATATCGCTTATTTTCATCAAAATTCATGTTTTCAACCCAAAAATATAGCTTATTTTCATAGAAATCCCTGTTTCTCCCCTTATATATCGCTTATTTTCATGGAAATCCCTGTTTTTCCCCTAAAATATCGCTTATTTTCATAGAAATCCCTTTTTTTTCCCCTAAAATATCACTTATTTTCATAGAAATCCCTGTTTTTAACCGAAAAAATCACTTATTTTCATCAAAATCCCTGTTTTTCCCCTTAAATATCGCTTATTTTCATTGAAAACCCTCTTTTTTACCCAAAAATATCGCTTATTTTCATCAAAACCCATGTTTTCAAACCTAAAAAATCACATATTTTCATCAAAATCCCATTTTTTAACCCTAAAATATCACTTATTTTCATACAAATCCCTGTTTTTAACCTTAAATATAGCTTATTTTCATAGAAATCCCTGTTTTTCCCCTAAAATATCGCTTATTTTCATAGAAATCCCTGTTTTTCCCCTAAAATATCGCTTATTTTCATAGAAATCCCTGTTTTTAACCCAAAAATATCGCTTATTTTCATAGAAATCCCTGTTTTTTACCCAAAAATATCGCTTATTTTCATAGAAATCTCTGTTTTTAACCTTAAATATCGCTTATTTTCGTAGAAATCCCTGTTTTTCCCTTAAAATATCGCTTATTTTCATAGAAATCCCTGTTTTTAACCCAAAAATATCGCTTATTTTCATAGAAATCCCTGTTTTTCCCCTAAAATATCGCTTATTTTCATAGAAATCTATGTTTTTAACCCAAAAATATCGCTTATTTTCATAGAAATCCCTGTTTTTTACCCAAAAATATCGCTTATTTTCATCAAAATCCATGTTTTTAACCCAAAAATATTGCTTATTTTCATAGAAATCCCTGTTTTTCCCCTTATATATCGCTTATTTTCATGGAAATCCCTGGTTTTAACCTGAAATATCGCTTATTTTCATAGAAATCCCTGTTTTTTACCCAAAAATATCACTTATTTTCATAGAAATCTCTGTTTTTAACCTTAAATATCGCTTATTTTCGTAGAAATCCCTGTTTTTCCCTTAAAATATCGCTTATTTTCATAGAAATCCCTGTTTTTAACCCAAAAATATCGCTTATTTTCATAGAAATCCCTGTTTTTCCCCTTAAATATCGCTTATTTTCATAGAAATCCCTGTTTTTAACCTGAAATATCGCTTATTTTCATAGAAAACCCTGTTTTTTACCCAATAATATCGCTTATTTTCATCAAAATCCATGTTTTCAACCCAAAAATATCGCTTATTTTCATAGAAATCCCTGTTTTTCCCCTAAAATATCGCTTATTTTCATAGAAATCCCTGTTTTTAACCCAAAAATATCACTTATTTTCATCAAAATCCCTGTTATTAACCCAAAAATATCGCTTATTTTCATCAAAATCCATGTTTTCAACCCAAAAATATCGCTTATTTTCATAGAAATCCCTGTTTTTCCCCTAAAATATCGCTTATTTTTATGGAAATCCCTGTTTTTAAACCAAAAATATCGCTTATTTTCATAGAAATCCCTGTTTTTTCCCCTAAAATATCGCTTATTTTCATCAAAATTCATGTTTTCAACCCAAAAATATCGCTTATTTTCATAGAAATCCCTGTTTTTAACCCAAAAATATCGCTTATTTTCATAGAAATCCCTGTTTTTCCCCTAAAATATCGCTTATTTTCATAGAAATCCCTTTTTTTCCCCTAAAATATCACTTATTTTCATAGAAATCCCTGTTTTTAACCGAAAAAATCACTTATTTTCATCAAAATCCCTGTTTTTTCCCCTTAAATATCGCTTATTTTCATTGAAAACCCTCTTTTTTACCCAAAAATATCGCTTATTTTCATCAAAACCCATGTTTTCAAACCTAAAAAATCACATATTTTCATCAAAATCCCATTTTTTAACCCTAAAATATCACTTATTTTCATACAAATCCCTGTTTTTAACCTTAAATATCGCTTATTTTCATAGAAATCCCTGTTTTTCCCCTAAAATATCGCTTATTTTCATAGAAATCCCTGTTTTTCCCCTAAAATATCGCTTATTTTCATAGAAATCCCTGTTTTTAACCCAAAAATATCGCTTATTTTCATAGAAATCCCTGTTTTTAACCCAAAAATATCGCTTATTTTCATAGAAATCCCTGTTTTTAACCCAAAAATATCGCTTATTTTCATAGAAATCCCTGTTTTTCCCCTAAAATATCGCTTATTTTCATAGAAATCTATGTTTTTAACCCAAAAATATCGCTTATTTTCATAGAAATCCCTGTTTTTTACCCAAAAATATCGCTTATTTTCATCAAAATCCATGTTTTTAACCCAAAAATATTGCTTATTTTCATAGAAATCCCTGTTTTTCCCCTTATATATCGCTTATTTTCATCAAAATCCCTGTTTTTAACCTGAAATATCGCTTATTTTCATAGAAATCCCTGTTTTTTACCCAAAAATATCGCTTATTTTCATAGAAATCCCTGTTTTTAACCTTAAATATCGCTTATTTTCATGGAAATCCCTTTTTTTCCCCTAAAATATCGCTTATTTTCATAGAAATCCCTGTTTTTAACCCAAAAATATCGCTTATTTTCATAGAAATCCCTGTTTTTAACCCAAAAATATCGCTTATTTTCATCGAAAACCCTCTTTTTAACCCTAAAATATCGCTTATTTTCATCAAAACCCATGTTTTTAACCTATAAAGTCTCATATTTTCATCAAAATCCCATTTTTTAACCAAAAATATCACTTATTTTCATACAAATCCCTGTTTTTAACCTTAAATATCGCTTATTTTCATAGAAATCCCCGTTTTTTCCCCTAAAATATCACTTATTTTCATAGAAATCCCTGTTTTTTCCCCTAAAATATCGCTTATTTTCATAGAAATCCATGTTTTTAACCCTGAAATATCGCTTATTTTCATAGAAATCCCTGTTTTTCCCCTAAAATATCGCTTATTTTTATAGAAATCCCTGTTTTTAACCCAAAAATATCGCTTATTTTCGTAGAAATCCCTGTTTTTAACCTTAAATATCGCTTATTTTCATAGAAATCCCTGTTTTTAACCCTAAAATATCGATTATTTTCATCAAAATCCATGTTTTTAACCAAAAATATCGCTTATTTTCATAGAAATCCCTGTTTTTAACCCAAAAATATCGCTTATTTTCATCAAAATCCATGTTTTTAACCCAAAAATACCGCTTATTTTCATCAAAATCCATGTTTTCAACCCAAAAATATTGCTTATTTTCATAGAAATCCCTGTCTTTCCCCTCAAACATTGCTTTGTTCTAGCACTGCGCCAGGCAGACACCGTTCTGCGCGTGCGGCAGAACTGCACCCTACTGCGCATGCGCAGCTCAGGCACCCCACTGCGCATGCGCTGTGCAGGCACTCTACTGCGCATGCGCTGCGCAGGCACCCTACTGCGCATGCGCAGCTCAGGCACCCTACTGCGCATGCGCAGCTCAGGCACCCTACTGCGCATGCGCTGCGCAGGCACCCTACTGCGCATGCGCAGCTCAGGCTGGTATTTTTCTCGGAAAGCCGTGTTTTTCACCTTAAATATCGCTTATTTTCATTGAAATCCCTGCTTTCAACCCTAAAATATCGCTTATTTTCATCGAAATCTCTCTTTTTAACCCTAAAATATCGCTTATTTTCATCGAAATCCCTGTTTTTAACCCTAAAATATCGCTTATTTTCATAGAAATCCCTGTTTTTAACCCTAAAATATCGCTTATTTTCATAGAAATCCCTGTTTTTAACCCTAAAATATAGCTTATTTTCGTCGAAATCCCTGTTTTTAACCTTAAATATCGCTTATTTTCATGGAAATCCCTTTTTTTCCCCTAAAATATCGCTTATTTTCATAGAAATCCCTGTTTTTCCCCTAAAATATCGCTTATTTTCATAGAAATCTATGTTTTTAACCCAAAAATATCGCTTATTTTCATAGAAATCCCTGTTTTTAACCTTAAATATCGCTTATTTTCGTCGAAATCCCATTTTTTCCCCTTAAATATAGAATCATAGAATCATAGAATCATAGAATCACCCGGGTTGGAAGGGACCCCAAGGATCATGTAGTTCCAACCCCCCTGCCTAGCAGGGCCACCAAACATACACATTCAGATCAGGTTGCCCAGGACCCCGTCCAACCTGGCCTTAAACACGTCCAAGGACGGGGCATCCACAACCTCCCTGGGCAGCCCGTTCCAGGGCCTAACCACTCTCCTAGTAAAGAACTTCCCCCTAACATCTAACCTAAATCTTCCCTCCTTCAACTTAAAACCATTTCCCCTAGTCCTGCTGTTGTCAGCCCTTTTGAAGAGTTTACTCCCCTCCTGGGTGTAGGTTCCCTTCAGGTATTGATAGGCTGCAATGAGGTCACCCCGCAGCCTTCTCTTCTCCAGGCTGAACAAGCCCAACTCCCTCAGCCTGTCCTCATAGGGGAGGTGCTCCAGCCCCCTGATCATCTTAGTCGCCCTCCTCTGGACCCTTTCCAAAATCTCTATGTCTTTCTTGTACTGAGGGCTCCACACCTGGACACAGTACTCCAGGTGGGGCCTCACAAGAGCCGAATAGAGAGGGACAATCACCTCCCTGTCCCTGCTGGCCACCCCTCTCCTGATGGAGCCCAGGATCCCATTTGCCTTTTGAGCTGCCAGAGCGCACTGCTGGCTCATATTCAGTCTCTCGTCCATCAGGACCCCCAGGTCCTTCTCTGCCGAGCTGCTCTCAAGGACCACTCCTCCCAGCCTGTACAGGTGCCTGGGGTTCTTCCGGCCCAAATGCAAAACCTTGCACTTTGCCGTGTTGAACCTCATCAGGTTCACCCGAGCCCAGCCCTCCAGCCTGTCGAGGTCCCTCTGAATGGCATCCCTTCCTTCCACCGTATCAACCGCACCACTCAGCTTGGTGTCGTCAGCAAACTTGCTGAGGGTGCACTCAATTCCCTCATCGATGTCATTAATAAAGATGTTAAAGAGCACCGGTCCCAAGACAGACCCTTGGGGGACACCACTTGTTACCGGCCTCCACCTGGACATAGAGCCATTGACCACCACCCTCTGTCTGCGGCCTTTCAACCAATTGCTTATCCATCGGGTCGTCCACCCATCAAATCCACTTCCCTCCAATTTGGAGATGAGGATGTGGTGGGGGACCATGTCAAAGGCCAAATATCCCTTATTTTCGTCGAAATCCCTGTTTTTAACCCTAAAATATCGCTTATTTTCATAGAAATCCCTGTTTTTAACCCTAAAATATCGCTTATTTTCATAGAAATCTTTCTTTTTAACCCTAAAATATCGCTTATTTTCATCGAAATCCCTGTTTTTAACCCTAAAATATCACTTATTTTCATCGAAATCCCTGTTTTTAACCCTAAAATATCGCTTATTTTCATAGAAATCCCTGCTTTTAACCCTAAAATATCGCTTATTTTCGTCGAAATCCCTGTTTTTAACCCTTAAATATCGCTTATTTTCATAGAAATCCCTGTTTTTAACCCAAAAATATCGCTTATTTTCATAGAAATCCCTGTTTTTAACCCTAAAATATCGCTTATTTTCATGGAAATCCCTGTTTTTAACCCTAAAATATCGCTTATTTTCATAGGAATCCCTCTTTTTAACCCTAAAATATCGCTTATTTTCATAGAAATCCCTCTTTTTAACCCTAAAAGATCGCTTATTTTCGTCGAAATCCCATTTTTTCCCCTTAAATATCCCTTATTTCGTCGAAATCCGGCGAAAAAAACTACGTTGCAATTCCCCATATCGGCCACACGGGGGCAGCCCAAAGACTGGAGAGAACACCGTTGCAGTTCCGCATATCGGCCACAAGAGGTCAAACCATAGACGGCAGAAAAAACTTCGTTGCAGTTCCGCATATCGGCCACACGGGGGTATCCCAAATTCCGGAGAGCACATAGTTGCAGTTCCGCATATCGGCCACACGAGGGCAGCCGAGAGAGAGGAGAGCACATCGTTGCAGTTCCGCATATCGGCCACACGGAGGCAGCGCAGAGACGGCGGAAATAACTTCGTTGCAATTCCCCATATCGGCCACACGGGGGCAGCCCAAAGACCGGAGAGCACATCGTTGCAGTTGCGCATATCGGCCACACGGGGGCAGACGAGCGCGGAAAGTATTTCGTTGCAGTTCCGCATATCGGCCACACGGGGGCAGCCTAGAGAGCGGAAAAAATTTCGTTGCAGTTCCGCATATCGGCCACACGAGGGCAGCCCAGAGACGGAGGAAAAAACTTCGTTGTTGTTCCGAATTTCGGCCACACGGGGGCTTCCCAGAGACCGGACAGCACATCGTTGCAGTTTCGCATATCGGCCACACAGGGGCAGGGTAGAGAGCGGAAAAAATTTCGCTGCAGTTCCGCATATCGGCCACACGGGGGCAGCGCAGAGACGGCGGAAAAAACTTCATTGCAGGTTCGCTTATCGGCCATACGGGGGCAGCCCAGAGAGCGGAGAGCACATCGTTGCTATTCCGCATATCGGCCACAAGGGGGCAGGCCAGGGAGCGAAAAAAATTTCTTTGCAGTTCCGGATACCGGCCACACGGGGGCAGCCCACAGACGGCGAAAAAAACTACTCTTTTTTTCGTGACGAGAAAAGAAAAGAAAAGAAAAGATAAAAAAAGAAAAGAGACGAGACGAGACGAAAAGAAAAGAAAAGAAAAGAAAAGAAAAGAAAAGAAAAGAAAAGAAAAGAGACGAAATGAGACGAAACGAGACGAGACGAGACGAGACGAGACGAGACGAGACGAAAAGAAAAGAAAAGAAAAGAGACGAAAAGAGACGAAAAGAAAAGAGACGAAATGAGACGAAACGAGAGGAGACGAGAGGAGACGAGAGGAGACGAGACGAGACGAGACGAGACGAGACGAGACGAGACGAAAAGAAAAGAAAAGAAAAGAGACGAAACGAGACGAGACGAGACGAGACGAGATGAGACGAGAAGAAAAGAAAAGAAAAGAAAAGAGACGAAAAGAGACGAAAAGAGACGAAAAGAGACGAGACGAGACGAGACGAGACGAGAAGAAAAGAAAAGAAAAGAAAAGAAAAGAAAAGAAAAGAAAAGAAAAGAAAAGAAAAGAAAAGAAAAGAAAAGAAAAGGAGCCGAAAAGAAAAGAGACGAAATGAGACGAAACGAGACGAGAGGAGACGAGAGGAGACGAGAGGAGACGAGACGAGACGAGACGAGACGAGACGAGACGAAAAGAAAAGAAAAGAAAAGAGACGAAAAGAGACGAAAAGAAAAGAGAAGAAACGAGACGAAACGAGACGAGAGGAGACGAGAGGAGACGAGACGAGACGAGACGAGATGAAAAGAAAAGAAAAGAAAAGAGACGAAACGAGACGAAACGAGACGAGACGAGACGAAAAGAAAAGAAAAGAAAAGAAAAGATAAAAAAAGAAAAGAAAAGTAAAGAAAAGAGACGAAACGAGACGAGACGAGACGAGACGAAAAGAAAAGAAAAGAAAAGAAAAGAAAGGAAAAGAGACGAAAAGAAAAGAGACGAAACGAGACGAAATGAGACGAAACGAGACGAGACGAGACGAGACGAAAAGAAAAGAAAAGGAGACGAGACGAGACGAGACGAGACGAGACGAAAAGAAAAGAAAAGAGACGAAAAGAGATGAAAAGAAAAGAGATGAAACGAGACGAGACGAGACGTGACGAGACGAGACGAGACGAAAAAAAAAGAAAAGAAAAGAAAAGAAAAGAAAAGAAAAGAGACGAAAAGAGACGAAAAGAGACGAAAAGAAAAGAGACGAGACGAGACGAGATGAAAAGAAAAGAAAAGAAAAGAGACGAAACGAGACGAAACGAGACGAGACGAGACGAAAAGAAAAGAAAAGAAAAGAAAAGATAAAAAAAGAAAAGAAAAGTAAAGAAAAGAGACGAAACGAGTCGAGACGAGACGAAAAGAAAAGAAAAGAAAAGAAAAGAAAAGAAAGGAAAAGAGACGAAAAGAAAAGAGACGAAACGAGACGAAATGAGACGAAACGAGACGAGACGAGACGAGACGAAAAGAAAAGAGACGAGACGAGACGAGACGAGACGAAAAGAAAAGAAAAGAAAAGAAAAGAGACGAAAAGAGATGAAAAGAAAAGAGACGAGACGAGACGAGACGAGACGTGACGAGACGAGACGAGACGAGACGAGACGAAAAAAAAAGAAAAGAAAAGAAAAGAAAAGAAAAGAGACGAAAAGAGACGAAAAGAGACGAAAAGAAAAGAGACGAGACGAGACGAAACGAGACGAAAAGAAAAGAAAAGAAAAGAGACGAAAAGAAAAGAGACGAAAAGAAAAGAGACGAAAAGAAAAGAGACGAGAGGAGACGAGAGGAGACGAGAGGAGACGAGACGAAAAGAAAAGAAAAGAAAAGAAAAGAAAAGAAAAGAAAAGAAAAGAGACGAAAAGAGACGAAAAGAAAAGAGACGAAATGAGACGAAACGAGACGAGACGAGAGGAGACGAGAGGAGACGAGACGAGACGAGACGAGACGAAAAGAAAAGAAAAGAAAAGAAAAGAGACGAAAAGAGATGAAAAGAGACGAGACGAGACGTGACGAGACGAGATGAGACGAGACGAAAAGAAAAGAAAAGAAAAGAAAAGAAAAGAAAAGAAAAGAAAAGAAAAGAAAAGAGATGAAAAGAGACGAAAAGAGATGAAAAGAAAAGAGACGAAACGAGACGAGACGAGACGAGACGAAAAGAAAAGAAAAGAAAAGAAAAGAAAAGAAAAGATAAAAAAAGAAAAGAAAAGAAAAGAGACGAAACGAGACGAGACGAGACGAAAAGAAAAGAAAAGAAAAGAAAAGAAAAGAAAAGAGACGAAAAGAGACGAAAAGAAAAGAGACGAAACGAGACGAAACGAGACGAAACGAGACGAGACGAGACGAAAAGAAAAGAAAAGAAAAGAAAAGAAAAGAAAAGAGACGAAAAGAAAAGAGACGAAACGAGACGAAACGAGACGAGACGAAAAGAAAAGAAAAGAAAAGAAAAGAGACGAAAAGAGACGAAAAGAAAAGAGACGAAACGAGACGAAACGAGACGAGACGAGACGAGACGAGATGAGACGAGACGAGACGAAAAGAAAAGAAAAGAAAAGAAAAGAAAAGAGACGAAAAGAAAAGAAAAGAAAAGAGACGAAACGAGACGAAACGAGACGAGACGAGACGAAAAGAAAAGAAAAGAAAAGAAAAGAGACGAAAAGAGACGAAAAGAGACGAAAAGAAAAGAGACGAGACGAGACGAGACAAAACGAGACGAGACGAAACGAGACGAAAAGAAAAGAAAAGAAAAGAAAAGAGACGAAAAGAGACGAAAAGAGACGAAAAGAGACGAAAAGAAAAGAGACGAGACGAGACGAGACAAAACGAGACGAGACGAAACGAGACGAAAAGAAAAGAAAAGAAAAGAGACGAAAAGAAAAGAGACGAAAAGAAAAGAGACGAAAAGAAAAGAGACGAAACGAGACGAAACGAGAGGAGATGAGACGAGACGAGACGAGACGAAAAGAAAAGAAAAGAAAAGAAAAGAAAAGAGACGAAAAGAGACGAAAAGAAACGAGACGAAACGAGACGAAATGAGACGAAACGAGACGAGACGAGACGAGACGAGACGAAAAGAAAAGAAAAGAAAAGAGACGAAAAGAAAAGAAAAGAAAAGAGACGAAACGAGACGAAACGAGACGAGACGAAAAGAAAAGAAAAGAAAAGAAAAGAAAAGAAAAGAAACGAGACGAAACGAGATGAAATGAGACGAAACGAGACGAGACGAGACGAGACGAGACGAGACGAGACGAAAAGAAAAGAAAAGAAAAGAAAAGAGACGAAAAGAGACGAAAAGAGACGAAAAGAGACGAAAAGAAAAGAGACGAGACGAGACGAGACAAAACGAGACGAGACGAAACGAGACGAAAAGAAAAGAAAAGAAAAGAAAAGAAAAGAAAAGAAAAGAAAAGAGATGAAAAGAAAAGAGACGAAAAGAAAAGAGACGAAAAGAAAAGAGACGAAACGAGACGAAACGAGAGGAGACGAGACGAGACGAGACGAGACGAGACGAAAAGAAAAGAAAAGAAAAGAAAAGAAAAGAAAAGAAAAGAAAAGAAAAGAGACGAAAAGAGACGAAAAGAGACGAGACGAGACGAGACGAGACGAGACGAAAAGAAAAGAAAAGAAAAGAAAAGAGACGAAAAGAGATGAAAAGAAACGAGACGAGACGAGACGAGACGAGACGAGACGTGACGAGACGAAAAGAAAAGAAAAGAAAAGAAAAGAAAAGAAAAGAAAAGAAAAGAAAAGAAAAGAAAAGAAAAGAAAAGAGACGAAAAGTGACGAAAAGAGATGAAAAGAAAAGAGGCGAAACGAGACGAAACGAGACGAGACGAGACGAGACGTGACGAGACGAGACGAGACGAGACGAAAAGAAAAGAAAAGAAAAGAAAAGAAAAGAGACGAAACGAGACGAAACGAGACGAGACGAGACGAGACGAGACGAGACGAAAAGAAAAGAAAAGAAAAGAAAAGAAAAGAGACGAAACGAGACGAAACGAGATGAAATGAGACGAAACGAGACGAGACGAGACGAAACGAAACAAAACGAAACGAAAAGAAAAGAAAAGAAAAGAAAAGAAAAGAAAAGAGACGAGACGAGACGAGACGAGACGAGACGAGACGAGACGAGACGAGACGAGACGAAAAGAAAAGAAAAGAAAAGAAAAGAAAAGAAAAGAAAAGAAAAGAGACGAAAAGAAAAGAGACGAAACGAGACGAGACGAAACGAGACGAGACGAGACGAGACGAAAAGAAAAGAAAAGAAAAGAAAAGAAAAGAAAAGAAAAGAGACGAAAAGAGACGAAAAGAAAAGAGACGAAACGAGACGAAATGAGACGAAACGAGACGAAACGAGACGAGAGGAGACGAGAGGAGACGAGACGAGACGAGACGAGACGAAAAGAAAAGAAAAGAAAAGAAAAGAGACGAAACGAGACGAGACGAGACGAGACGAGACGAGACGAAAAGAAAAGAAACGAGACGAAACGAGACGAAACGAGACGAAACAAGACAAAACGAGACGAAACGAGACGAGACGAGACGAGACGAGACAAAAAGAAAAGAAAAGAAAAGAAAAGAAAAGAAAAGAAAAGAAAAGAAAAGAAAAGAAAAGAAAAGAGACGAAAAGAGACGAAAAGAAAAGAGACGAAACGAGACGAAACGAGACGAGACGAGACGAGACGAAAAGAAAAGAGACGAAAAGAGACGAAAAGAAAAGAGACGAAAAGAGACGAAAAGAAAAGAGACGAGACGAGAGGAGACGAGAGGAGACGAGAGGAGACGAGAGGAGACGAGACGAGACGAGACGAAAAGAAAAGAAAAGAAAAGAAAAGAAAAGAAAAGATAAAAAAAGAAAAGAGACGAGACGAGACGAGACGAGACGAGACGAGACGAGACGAGACGAGACGAAAAGAAAAGAAAAGAAAGGAAAAGAAAGGAAAAGAAAAGAGACGAAACGAGACGAGACGAGACGAGACGAGACGAAAAGAGACGAGACGAGACGAGACGAGACGAGACGAAAAGAAAAGAAAAGAAAAGAAAAGAAAAGATAAAAAAAGAAAAGAGACGAGACGAGACGAGACGAGACGAGACGAGACGAGACGAGACGAAAAGAAAAGAAAAGAAAAGAAAAGAAAAGAAAAGAAACGAGACGAAACGAGACGAAACGAGATGAAATGAGACGAGACGAGACGAGACGAGACGAGACGAAAAGAAAAGAAAAGAGACGAAAAGAGACGAAAAGAGACGAAAAGAAAAGAGACGAAACGATACGAAACGAGACGAAACGAGACGAAACGAGAGGAGACGAGACGAAACGAGAGGAGACGAGACGAGACGAGACGAGACGAGACGAGACGAAAAGAAAAGAAAAGAAAAGAAACGAGACGAAACGAGACGAAAAGAAAAGAAAAGAAAAGAAAAGAAAAGCAAAGAAAAGCAAAGAAAAGCAAAGCAAAGCAAAGCAAAGCAAAGAAAAGAAAAGAGACGAAACGAGACGAAACGAGACGAAACGAGACGAGACGAAAAGAAAAGAAAAGAAAAGAAAAGAAAAGATAAAAAATGAAAAGAAAAGAAAAGAGACGAAACGAGACAAAACGAGACGAGACGAGACGAGACGAAAAGAAAAGAAAAGAAAAGAAAAGAAAAGAAAAGAAAAGAAAAGAAAAGAGACGAAAAGAGACGAAAAGAGACGAAAAGAAACGAGACGAAACGAGACGAGACGAGACGAGACGAAAAGAAAAGAAAAGAAAAGAAAAGAAAAGAGACGAAAAGAAAAGAGACGAAAAGAAAAGAGACGAAACGAGACGAGACGAAACGAGACGAAAAGAAAAGAAAAGAAAAGAAAAGAAAAGAGACGAAAAGAGACGAAAAGAGACGAAAAGAGACGAAAAGAAAAGAGACGAAACGAGACGAAACGAGACGAAACGAGACGAGACGAGACGAGACGAGACGAAAAGAAAAGAAAAGAAAAGAAAAGAAAAGAGACGAAAAGAAAAGAAAAGAAAAGAGACGAAACGAGACGAAACGAGACGAGACGAGACGTAAAGAAAAGAAAAGAAAAGAAAAGAAAAGAAAAGAAACGAGACGAAACGAGATGAAATGAGACGAAACGAGACGAGACGAAACGAGACGAGACGAGACGAGACGAGACGAGACGAAAAGAAAAGAAAAGAAAAGAAAAGAAAAGAAAAGAAAAGAGACGAAAAGAGACGAAAAGAGACGAAAAGAAAAGAGACGAGACGAGACGAGACGAGACAAAACGAGACGAGACGAAACGAGACGAAAAGAAAAGAAAAGAAAAGAAAAGAAAAGAAAAGAAAAGAAAAGAAAAGAAAAGAAAAGAAAAGAAAAGAAAAGAGATGAAAAGAAAAGAGACGAAAAGAAAAGAGACGAAAAGAAAAGAGACGAAACGAGACGAAACGAGAGGAGACGAGACGAGACGAGACGAAAAGAAAAGAAAAGAAAAGAAAAGAAAAGAAAAGAAAAGAGACGAAAAGAGACGAAAAGAGACGAAAAGAAAAGAGACGAGACGAGACGAGACAAAACGAGACGAAACGAGACGAAAAGAAAAGAAAAGAAAATGAAAGAAAAGAAAAGAAAAGAAAAGAAAAGAGATGAAAAGAAAAGAGACGAAAAGAAAAGAGACGAAAAGAAAAGAGACGAAACGAGACGAAACGAGAGGAGACGAGACGAGACGAGATGAGACGAGACGAAAAGAAAAGAAAAGAAAAGAAAAGAAAAGAAAAGAGACGAAAAGAGACGAAAAGAAAAGAGACGAAACGAGACGAAATGAGACGAAACGAGACGAAACGAGACGAGACGAGACGAGACGAGACAAAGAAAAGAAAAGAAAAGAGACGAAAAGAAAAGAAAAGAAACGAGACGAAACGAGACGAAACGAGACGAGACGAGACGAGACGAGACGAGACGAGACGAAAAGAAAAGAAAAGAAAAGAAAAGAAAAGAAAAGAAAAGTAAAGAAAAGAAACGAGACGAAACGAGATGAAATGAGACGAAACGAGACGAGACGAGACGAGACGAGGCGAGACGAGACGAAAAGAAAAGAAAAGAAAAGAGACGAAAAGAGACGAAAAGAGACGAAAAGAAAAGAGATGAGACGAGACGAGACGAGACAAAACGAGACGAGACGAAACGAGAAGAAAAGAAAAGAAAAGAAAAGAAAAGAAAAGAGATGAAAAGAAAAGAGACGAAAAGAAAAGAGACGAAAAGAAAAGAGACGAAACGAGACGAAACGAGAGGAGACGAGACGAGACGAGACGAGACGAAAAGAAAAGAAAAGAAAAGAAAAGAAAAGAAAAGAAAAGAAAAGAAAAGAAAAGAGACGAAAAGAGACGAAAAGAGACGAAAAGAAAAGAGACGAGACGAGAGGAGACGAGAGGAGACGAGAGGAGACGAGACGAGACGAGACGAGACGAGACGAAAAGAAAAGAAAATAAAAGAAAAGAAAAGAAAAGAAAAGAGACGGAAAGAGATGAAAAGAAACGAGACGAGACGAGACGAGACGAGACGAGACGCGACGAGACGAAAAGAAAAGAAAAGAAAAGAAAAGAAAAGAAAAGAAAAGAAAAGAAAAGAAAAGATAAAAAAAGAAAAGAGACGAGACGAGACGAGACGAGACGAGACGAGACGAGACGAGACGAAAAGAAAAGAAAAGAAAAGAAAGGAAAAGAAAGGAAAAGAAAAGAGACGAAACGAGACGAGACGAGACGAGACGAGACGAGACGAAAAGAGACGAGACGAGACGAGACGAGACGAGACGAGACGAGACGAAAAGAAAAGAAAAGAAAAGAAAAGAAAAGATAAAAAAAGAAAAGAGACGAGACGAGACGAGACGAGACGAGACGAGACGAGACGAGACGAGACGAAAAGAAAAGAAAAGAAAAGAAAAGAAACGAGACGAAACGAGACGAAACGAGATGAAATGAGACGAGACGAGACGAGACGAGACGAGACGAGACGAGACGAAAAGAAAAGAAAAGAGACGAAAAGAGACGAAAAGAGACGAAAAGAAAAGAGACGAAACGATACGAAACGAGACGAAACGAGACGAAACGAGAGGAGACGAGACGAAACGAGAGGAGACGAGACGAGACGAGACGAGACGAGACGAAAAGAAAAGAAAAGAAAAGAAACGAGACGAAACGAGACGAAAAGAAAAGAAAAGAAAAGAAAAGAAAAGCAAAGAAAAGCAAAGAAAAGCAAAGCAAAGCAAAGCAAAGCAAAGAAAAGAAAAGAGACGAAACGAGACGAAACGAGACGAAACGAGACGAGACGAAAAGAAAAGAAAAGAAAAGAAAAGAAAAGATAAAAAAAGAAAAGAAAAGAAAAGAGACGAAACGAGACAAAACGAGACGAGACGAGACGAGACGAGACGAGACGAGACGAAAAGAAAAGAAAAGAAAAGAAAAGAAAAGAAAAGAAAAGAAAAGAGACGAAAAGAGACGAAAAGAGACGAAAAGAAAAGAGACGAAACGAGACGAAACGAGACGAGACGAGACGAGACGAAAAGAAAAGAAAAGAAAAGAAAAGAAAAGAAAAGAGACGAAAAGAAAAGAGACGAAAAGAAAAGAGACGAAACGAGACGAGACGAAACGAGACGAAAAGAAAAGAAAAGAAAAGAAAAGAAAAGAGACGAAAAGAGACGAAAAGAGACGAAAAGAAAAGAGACGAAACGAGACGAAACGAGACGAAACGAGACGAGACGAGACGAGACGAGACGAGACGAAAAGAAAAGAAAAGAAAAGAAAAGAGACGAAAAGAAAAGAAAAGAAAAGAGACGAAACGAGACGAAACGAGACGAGACGAGACGTAAAGAAAAGAAAAGAAAAGAAAAGAAAAGAAACGAGACGAAACGAGATGAAATGAGACGAAACGAGACGAGACGAAACGAGACGAGACGAGACGAGACGAGACGAGACGAAAAGAAAAGAAAAGAAAAGAAAAGAAAAGAAAAGAAAGAGACGAAAAGAGACGAAAAGAGACGAAAAGAAAAGAGACGAGACGAGACGAGACGAGACAAAACGAGACGAGACGAAACGAGACGAAAAGAAAAGAAAAGAAAAGAAAAGAAAAGAAAAGAAAAGAAAAGAAAAGAAAAGAAAAGAAAAGAGATGAAAAGAAAAGAGACGAAAAGAAAAGAGACGAAAAGAAAAGAGACGAAACGAGACGAAACGAGAGGAGACGAGACGAGACGAGACGAAAAGAAAAGAAAAGAAAAGAAAAGAAAAGAAAAGAAAAGAGACGAAAAGAGACGAAAAGAGACGAAAAGAAAAGAGACGAGACGAGACGAGACAAAACGAGACGAAACGAGACGAAAAGAAAAGAAAAGAAAATGAAAGAAAAGAAAAGAAAAGAAAAGAAAAGAGATGAAAAGAAAAGAGACGAAAAGAAAAGAGACGAAAAGAAAAGAGACGAAACGAGACGAAACGAGAGGAGACGAGACGAGACGAGATGAGACGAGACGAAAAGAAAAGAAAAGAAAAGAAAAGAAAAGAGACGAAAAGAGACGAAAAGAAAAGAGACGAAACGAGACGAAATGAGACGAAACGAGACGAAACGAGACGAGACGAGACGAGACGAGACAAAGAAAAGAAAAGAAAAGAGACGAAAAGAAAAGAAAAGAAACGAGACGAAACGAGACGAAACGAGACGAGACGAGACGAGACGAGACGAGACGAGACGAAAAGAAAAGAAAAGAAAAGAAAAGAAAAGAAAAGTAAAGAAAAGAAACGAGACGAAACGAGATGAAATGAGACGAAACGAGACGAGACGAGACGAGACGAGGCGAGACGAGACGAAAAGAAAAGAAAAGAAAAGAGACGAAAAGAGACGAAAAGAGACGAAAAGAAAAGAGATGAGACGAGACGAGACGAGACAAAACGAGACGAGACGAAACGAGAAGAAAAGAAAAGAAAAGAAAAGAAAAGAAAAGAGATGAAAAGAAAAGAGACGAAAAGAAAAGAGACGAAAAGAAAAGAGACGAAACGAGACGAAACGAGAGGAGACGAGACGAGACGAGACGAGACGAGACGAAAAGAAAAGAAAAGAAAAGAAAAGAAAAGAAAAGAAAAGAAAAGAAAAGAAAAGAAAAGAGACGAAAAGAGACGAAAAGAGACGAAAAGAAAAGAGACGAGACGAGAGGAGACGAGAGGAGACGAGAGGAGACGAGACGAGACGAGACGAGACGAGACGAAAAGAAAAGAAAATAAAAGAAAAGAAAAGAAAAGAAAAGAGACGGAAAGAGATGAAAAGAAACGAGACGAGACGAGACGAGACGAGACGAGACGCGACGAGACGAAAAGAAAAGAAAAGAAAAGAAAAGAAAAGAAAAGAAAAGAAAAGAAAAGATAAAAAAAGAAAAGAGACGAGACGAGACGAGACGAGACGAGACGAGACGAGACGAGACGAAAAGAAAAGAAAAGAAAAGAAAGGAAAAGAAAGGAAAAGAAAAGAGACGAAACGAGACGAGACGAGACGAGACGAGACGAGACGAAAAGAGACGAGACGAGACGAGACGAGACGAGACGAGACGAGACGAAAAGAAAAGAAAAGAAAAGAAAAGAAAAGATAAAAAAAGAAAAGAGACACGAGACGAGACGAGAACGAGACGAGACGAGACGAGACGAGACGAGACGAAAAGAAAAGAAAAGAAAAGAAACGAGACGAAACGAGACGAAACGAGATGAAATGAGACGAGACGAGACGAGACGAGACGAGACGAGACGAGACGAAAAGAAAAGAAAAGAGACGAAAAGAGACGAAAAGAGACGAAAAGAAAAGAGACGAAACGATACGAAACGAGACGAAACGAGACGAAACGAGAGGAGACGAGACGAAACGAGAGGAGACGAGACGAGACGAGACGAGACGAGACGAAAAGAAAAGAAAAGAAAAGAAACGAGACGAAACGAGACGAAAAGAAAAGAAAAGAAAAGAAAAGAAAAGCAAAGAAAAGCAAAGAAAAGCAAAGCAAAGCAAAGCAAAGCAAAGAAAAGAAAAGAGACGAAACGAGACGAAACGAGACGAAACGAGACGAGACGAAAAGAAAAGAAAAGAAAAGAAAAGAAAAGATAAAAAAAGAAAAGAAAAGAAAAGAGACGAAACGAGACAAAACGAGACGAGACGAGACGAGACGAGACGAGACGAGACGAAAAGAAAAAGAAAAGAAAAGAAAAGAAAAGAAAAGAAAAGAAAAGAGACGAAAAGAGACGAAAAGAGACGAAAAGAAAAGAGACGAAACGAGACGAAACGAGACGAGACGAGACGAGACGAAAAGAAAAGAAAAGAAAAGAAAAGAAAAGAAAAGAGACGAAAAGAAAAGAGACGAAAAGAAAAGAGACGAAACGAGACGAGACGAAACGAGACGAAAAGAAAAAGAAAAGAAAAGAAAAGAAAAGAGACGAAAAGAGACGAAAAGAGACGAAAAGAGACGAAAAGAAAAGAGACGAAACGAGACGAAACGAGACGAAACGAGACGAGACGAGACGAGACGAGACGAAAAGAAAAGAAAAGAAAAGAAAAGAAAAGAGACGAAAAGAAAAGAAAAGAAAAGAGACGAAACGAGACGAAACGAGACGAGACGAGACGAAAAGAAAAGAAAAGAAAAGAAAAGAAAAGAAAAGAAACGAGACGAAACGAGATGAAATGAGACGAAACGAGACGAGACGAAACGAGACGAGACGAGACGAGACGAAAAGAAAAGAAAAGAAAAGAAAAGAAAAGAAAAGAGACGAAAAGAGACGAAAAGAGACGAAAAGAAAGAGACGAGACGAGACGAGACGAGACAAAAACGAGACGAGACGAAACGAGACGAAAAGAAAAGAAAAGAAAAGAAAAGAAAAGAAAAGAAAAGAAAAGAAAAGAAAAGAAAAGAAAAGAAAAGAGATGAAAAGAAAAGAGACGAAAAGAAAAGAGACGAAAAGAAAAGAGACGAAACGAGACGAAACGAGAGGAGACGAGACGAGACGAGACGAGACGAAAAGAAAAGAAAAGAAAAGAAAAGAAAAGAAAAGAAAAGAAAAAGAGACGAAAAGAGACGAAAAGAGACGAAAAGAAAAGAGACGAGACGAGACGAGACAAAACGAGACGAAACGAGACGAAAAGAAAAGAAAAGAAAAGAAAAGAAAAGAAAAGAAAAGAAAAGAAAAGAGATGAAAAGAAAAGAGACGAAAAGAAAAGAGACGAAAAGAAAAGAGACGAAACGAGACGAAACGAGAGGAGACGAGACGAGACGAGACGAGACGAGACGAAAAGAAAAGAAAAGAAAAGAAAAAGAAAAGAGACGAAAAGAGACGAAAAGAAAAGAGACGAAACGAGACGAAATGAGACGAAACGAGACGAAACGAGACGAGACGAGACGAGACGAGACGAGACAAAGAAAAGAAAAGAAAAGAGACGAAAAGAAAAGAAAAGAAACGAGACGAAACGAGACGAAACGAGACGAGACGAGACGAGACGAGACGAGACGAGACGAAAAGAAAAGAAAAGAAAAGAAAAGAAAAGAAAAGAAAAGAAAAGTAAAGAAAAGAAACGAGACGAAACGAGATGAAATGAGACGAAACGAGACGAGACGAGACGAGACGAGGCGAGACGAGACGAAAAGAAAAGAAAAGAAAAGAGACGAAAAGAGACGAAAAGAGACGAAAAGAAAAGAGATGAGACGAGACGAGACGAGACAAAAACGAGACGAGACGAAACGAGAAGAAAAGAAAAGAAAAGAAAAGAAAAGAAAAGAGATGAAAAGAAAAGAGACGAAAAGAAAAGAGACGAAAAGAAAAGAGACGAAACGAGACGAAACGAGAGGAGACGAGACGAGACGAGACGAGACGAAAAGAAAAGAAAAGAAAAGAAAAGAAAAGAAAAGAAAAGAGACGAAAAGAGACGAAAAGAGACGAAAAGAAAAGAGACGAGACGAGAGGAGACGAGAGGAGACGAGAGGAGACGAGACGAGACGAGACGAGACGAGACGAAAAGAAAAGAAAATAAAAGAAAAGAAAAGAAAAGAAAAGAGACGGAAAGAGATGAAAAGAAACGAGACGAGACGAGACGAGACGAGACGAGACGCGACGAGACGAAAAGAAAAGAAAAGAAAAGAAAAGAAAAGAAAAGAAAAGAAAAGAAAAGAGACGAAAAGAGACGAAAAGAGATGAAAAGAAAAGAGACGAAACGAGACGAAACGAGACGAGACGAGACGAGACGAGACGTGACGAGACGAGACGAAAAGAAAAGAAAAGAAAAGAAAAGAAAAGAAAAGAAAAGAAAAGAAAAGAGACGAAACGAGACGAAACGAGACGAGACGAGACGAGACGAGACGAAAAGGAAAAGAAAAGAAAAGAGACGAAACGAGACGAAACGAGATGAAATGAGACGAAACAAGACGAGACGAAACGAAACGAAACAAAACGAAAAGAAAAGAAAAGAAAAGAAAAGAAAAGAAAAGAAAAGAAAAGAAAAGAAAAGAAAGAAAAGAGACGAAAAGAGACGAAAAGAAAAGAGACGAAACGAGACGAAACGAGACGAAACGAGACGAGACGAGACGAGACGAGACGAGACGAAAAGAAAAGAAAAGAAAAGAAAAGAAAAGAAAAGAAAAGAAAAGAGACGAAAAGAAAAGAGACGAAACGAGACGAGACGAAACGAGACGAGACGAAAAGAAAAGAAAAGAAAAGAAAAGAAAAGAAAAGAAAAGAAAAGAAAAGAAATAAAAAGAAAAGAAAACAAAAAAAAAGAAAACAAAAGAAAATAAAAGAGACGAAAAGAGACGAAAAGAAAAGAGACGAAACGAGACGAAATGAGACGAAACGAGACGAGAGGAGACGAGAGGAGACGAGAGGAGACGAGAGGAGACGAGAGGAGACGAGAGGAGACGAGACGAGACGAGACGAAAAGAAAAGAAAAGAAAAGAAAAGAAAAGAAAAGAAAAGAAAAGAAAAGAGACGAAAAGAAAAGGAAAGAAAAGAGACGAAACGAGACGAAACGAGACGAGACGAAAAGAAAAGAAAAGAAAAGAAACGAGACGAAACGAGACGAGACGAGACGAAAAGAAAAGAAACGAGACGAAACGAGACGAAACGAGACGAAACGAGACGAAACGAGACGAGACGAGACGAGACGAGACGAGACGAGACGAGACGAGACGAGACAAAAAGAAAAGAAAAGAAAAGAAAAGAAAAGAAAAGAAAAGAAAAGAAAAGAAAAGAAAAGAAAAGAAAAGAAAAGAAAAGAAAAGAAAAGAAAGGAAA